>NC_090646.1:504322414-504499914 GCF_040937935.1 Hyperolius riggenbachi | reverse complement strand
ACATTTAAAAATACTCAACCCACTCTGTTTAGGGCCTACACCAAAGGAATTCCAGATTTTTACATATGTTTCACAACATAGGAATTTTAAAGATATTGCCCTGGGCGGGCCTCAGCCCACAAAGCCCACCTGTTTCACATCTACTATTGTGCATTGTGTTTTTGTAGTCTGTCTGTTATAGTTTTAGTACAATTCAAAAATGTATGTTTAGGGATAGATTGGCCTATAGTTTGCACACCTATGGTCATTTTTTCCTTATTTTGGGAGTATTGTTATACCATCTTTCAGTATTTCCAATGGAATGACTATGTGTGATATTTTGTGAATATATTGCTGAAAACGTTCAGGAACTTAGGTGCTATTAAGTGACACAATATTTTATAGTATACACTGGAAAACCTTCTGTGTCTAGACTCGTACCTAGTTTTAGGTCTTTCGTTTTTTTATTGTTCACTGCATCTACCTGTACAGGTTTCCATACTGGAAGAACAGTCTGGTTTAGATAATCGCTCAGCTTTTGCTGCATCTTTTGCTGCTGCGGCTCTTATGTTCTAAAGGTCTTCATAATACAAGGCAAACATCAGTGCAATTTCCTCAGGTCTATGTATTTCCTGTCCTGCTTTATCATTTAAAGAACAAGGTTCTGTACTCCGGACTCTCTGGGTGAATTTGCTGACACATATAGCTACATATTTTTTTATTATTCCTAAAATATACTTTGAGATGTGGTGTTTTATTTTAGCATTTAGCATCTTTGATCACTTTTATTTTGAACCTAACTTCCACAGCCCATTTTAAACTTCCTTTCCCTACCCTGTTAAGGCTCATTTAAATTGAATTGTTATTATTAGTAATATTATTTAGATTTTTAGGGGTGGCAGGACTATTCTTAGGAGGACAACATGTAATTAACCTCCCTGGCGGTAAGCCCGTGCTGAGCACGGGCTATGCCGCCAGAAGGCACCACTCAGGCCCCGCTGGGCTGATTTGCATACATTTTTTTTTGCTACACGCAGCTAGCACTTTGCTAGCTGCGTGTGCAATGCGATCGCCGCCGCTACCCGCCGATCCGCCGCTATTCGTCGCGCCGTGGCCCCCCCCAGATACCGTGCGCTGCTTGGCCAATCAGTGCCAGGCAGCGCTGTGGGGTGGATCGGAGTCCCCTTTGACGTCACGACGTCGATGACGTCGGTGACGTCATCCGGCCCATCGCCATGGCGATGGGGAAAGGGATCTCCTGATCTCCGATCGCCGGAGGCGATCGGAGGAGCTGGGGGGATGCCGCTGCACAGTGGCTATTATGTAGCGAGACCTTGTCTCGCTACATGAAAAAAAAAAATTACTTTGCTGCCCACTGGCGGATTTTGATATGACTATATTGGTCATGTGTTTGGGAAAAAAGTTTGGGTCCGTTTCCTCACTACATATATTAGGCATTATTTTATGGCATATGTTAAGTATCGGGTGTATCTATTTAATCACTTCCCGACCGCCTAACGCACAGAGGCGGCCGGGAAGTGGAGCCCTTAAGGACCGGCTCACCCACAGAGGCGGCGGTCCATTTAAGGGCATGGGCGGAGCGATCGCGTCATCCGTGACGCGATCCTCCGCCGGCGCCTGTCACCGCTCGCCGCAACGATGTTAACCCCGCGATCGCCGCATACAAAGTGTATAATACACTTTGTAATGTTTACAAAGTGTATTATACAGGCTGCCTCCTGCCCTGGTGGTCCCAGTGTCCGAGGGACCACCAGGGCAGGCTGCAGCCACCCTAGTCTGCACCCAAGCACACTGATTTCTCCCCCCCTGCCCCAGATCGCCCACAGCACCCATCAGACCCCCCCCCTGCCCACCCCCCAGACCCATGTTTGCACCCAATCACCCCCCTAATCACCCATCAATCACTCCCTATCACTATCTGTCAACGCTATTTTTTTTTATCCCCCCCCCTGCTCCCTGCCCCCTCCTGATCACCCCCCACCCCTCAGATTCTCCCCAGACCCCCCCCCCAGACCACCCCCCCCTGTTTACTGTATGCATCTATCCCCCTGATCACCTGTCAATCACCTGTCAATCACCTGTCAATCACCCGTCAATCACCCGTCAATCACCCCCTGTCACTGCCACCCATCAATCAGCCCCTAACCTGCCCCTTGCGGGCAATCTGATCACCCCCCCACACCAATAGATCGCCCACAGATCCGACATCAGATCACCTCCCAAATCCATTGTTTACATCTATTCTCTCCTCTAAACACCCACTAATTACCCATCAATCACCCATCAATCACCCCCTATCACCACCTGTCACTGTTACCTATCAGATCAGACCCTAATCTGCCCCTTGCGGGCACCCAATCACCCGCCTACACGCTCAGATTGCCCTCAGACCCCCCCTTATCAATTCGCCAGTGCATTAATTACATCTGTTCTTCCCTGTAATAACCCACTGATCACCTGTCAATCACCTGCCAATCACCTATCACCCATCAATCACCCCCTGTCACCCCCTGTCACTGCCACCCATCAATCAGCCCCTAACCTGCCCCTTGCGGGCAATCTGATCACCCACCCACACCATTAGATCGCCCGCAAACCCGCCGTCAGATTACCTCCCAAATGTATCGTTTACATCTGTTATCTTCTCTAAACACCCACTAATTACCCATCAATCACCCATCAATCACCCCCTATCACCACCTGTCACTTTTACCTATCAGATCAGACCCTAATCTGCCCCTTGCGGGCACCCAATCACCCGCCCACACGCTCAGATTGCCCTCTGACCCCCCCCCCCTTATCAATTCGCCAGTGCATTAATTACATCTGTCCTTCCCTGTAATAACCCACTGATCACCTGTCAATCACCTGCCAATCACCTATCACCCATCAATCACCCCCTGTCACTGCCACCCAACAATCAGCCCCTAACCTGCCCCTTGCGGGCAATCTGATCACCCACCCACACCAATAGATCGCCCGCAGATCCGACATCAGATCACCACCCAAGCGCAGCGTTTACATCTATTCTCTCCTCTAAACACCCACTAATTACCCATCAATCACCCATCAATCACTCCCTATCACCACCTGTCACTGTTACCTATCAGATCAGACCCTAATCTGCCCCTTGCGGGCACCCAATCACCCGCCTACACGCTCAGATTGCCCTCAGACCCCCCCTTATCAATTCGCCAGTGCAATATTTACATCTGTCCTTCCCTGTAATAACCCACTGATCACCTGTCAATCACCTGCCAATCACCTATCACCCATCAATCACCCCCTGTCACTGCCACCCAACAATCAGCCCCTAACCTGCCCCTTGCGGGCAAACTGATCACCCACCCACACCAATAGATCGCCCGCAGATCCGACATCAGATCACCACCCAAGCGCAGTGTTTCCATCTATTCTCTCCTCTAAACACCCACTAATTACCCATCAATCACCCATCAATCACCCCCTATCACCACCTGTCACTGTTACCTATCAGATCAGACCCTAATCTGCCCCTTGCGGGCACCCAATCGCCCGCCTACACGCTCAGATTGCTCTCAGACCCCCCCTTATCAATTCGCCAGTGCAATATTTACATCTGTTCTCCCCTGTAATAACCCACTGATTACCTGTCAATCACCTATCAATCACCCATCAATCACCCCCTGTCACTGCCACCCATCAATCACCCCCTGTCACTGCCACCCATCAATCACCCGCTGTCACTGCCACCCATCAATCAGCCCCTAACCTGCCCCTTGCGGGCAAACTGATCACCCACCCACACCAATAGATCGCCCGCAGATCCGGCATCAGATCACCATCCAAGCGCAGTGTTTCCATCTATTCTCTACCCTAAACACCCACTAATTACCCATCAATCACCCCCTGTCACTGCTACCTATCAGATTAGACCCCTATCTGCCCCTAGGGAACTCAATCACCCGCCCACACCCTCAGAATGCCCTCAGACCCCAGCCCTGATCACCTCGCCAGTGCATTGCTTGCATCTATTCCCCCCTCTAATCACACCTTGAGACACCCATCAATCACCTCCTGTCACCCCCTAGCACACCTACCCATCAGATCAGGCCCCAATTTGCCCCGTGTGGGCTCCTGATCACTCGGCCAAACCCTCAGACCCCCTTCCGATCACCTCCCCAGTGCATTGATTGCATCTATTTTCCCCTCTAACCACCCCCTGAGACACCCATCAATCACCTCCTGTCACCCCCCTAGCACTCCTATCCATCAGATCAGGCCCAATACAACCTGTCATCTAAAAGGCCACCCTGCTTATGACCGGTTCCACAAAATTCGCCCCCTCATAGACCACCTGTCATCAAAATTTGCCGATGCTTATACCCCTGAACAGTCATTTTGAGACATTTGGTTTCCAGACTACTCACGGTTTTGGGCCTGTAAAATGCCAGGGCGGTATAGGAACCCCACAAGTGACCCCATTTTAGAAAAAAAAGACACCCCAAGGTATTCTGTTAGGTGTATGACGAGTTCATAGAAGATTTTATTTTTTGTCAAAAGTTAGCGGAAATTAATTTTTATTGTTTTTTTTTCACAAAGTGTCATTTTTCACTAACTTGTGACAAAAAATAAAATCTTCTATGAACTCGCCATACACCTAACGGAATACCTTGGGGTGTCTTCTTTCTAAAATGGGGTCACTTGTGGGGTTCCTATACTGCCCTGGCATTTTAGGGGCCCTAAACCGCGAGGAGTAGTCTAGAAAACAAATGCTTCAAAATGACCTGTGAATAGGACGTTGGGCCCCTTAGCGCACCTAGGCTGCAAAAAAGTGTCACACATGTGGTACCGCCGTACTCAGGAAAAGTAGTATAATGTGTTTTGGGGTGTATTTTTACACATACCCATGCTGGGTGGGAGAAATTTCTATGTAAATGGACAATTGTGTGTAAAAAAATCAAACAATTGTCATTTACAGAGATATTTCTCCCACTTAGCATGGGTATGTGTAAAAATACACCCCAAAACGCATTATACTACTTCTCCTGAGTACAGCGGTACCACATGTGTTGCACTTTTTTACACCCTAAGTACGCTAAGGGGCCCAAAGTCCAATGAGTACCTTTAGGATTTCACAGGTCATTTTGCGACATTTGGTTTCAAGACTACTCCTCACGGTTTAGGGCCCCTAAAATGCCAGGGCAGTATAGGAACCCCACAAATGACCCCATTCTAGAAAGAAGACACCCAAAGGTATTCCGTACGGAGTATGGTGAGTTCATAGAAGATTTTATTTTTTGTCACAAGTTAGCGGAAAATGACACTTTGTGAAAAAAAACAATTAAAATCAATTTCCGCTAACTTGTGACAAAAAAATAAAAACTTCTATGAACTCACCATACTCCTAACGGAATACCTTGGGGTGTCTTCTTTCTAAAATGGGGTCATTAGTGGGGTTCCTATACTGCCCTGGCATTTTAGGGGCCCTAAACCGTGAGGAGTAGTCTTGAAACAAAAATGACCTGTGAAATCCTAAAGGTACTCATTGGACTTTGGGCCCCTTAGTGCAGTTAGGGTGCAAAAAAGTGCCACACATGTGGTATTGCCGTACTCGGGAGAAGTAGTACAATGTGTTTTGGGGTGTATTTTTACACATACCCATGCTGGGTGGGAGAAATACCTCTGTAAATGACAATCTTTTGATTTTTTTACACACAATTGTCCATTTACAGAGGTATTTCTCCCACCCAGCATGGGTATGTGTAAAAATACACCTCAAAACACATTGTACTACTTCTCCCGAGTATGGCGATACCACATGTGTGGCACTTTTTTGCACCCTAACTGCGCTAAAGGGCCCAAAGTCCAATGAGTACCTTTAGGATTTCACAGGTCATTTTGAGAAATTTCGTTTCAAGACTACTCCTCACGGTTTAGGGCCCCTAAAATGCCAGGGCAGTATAGGAACCCCACAAATGACCCCATTTTAGAAAGAAGACACCCCAAGGTATTCCGTTAGGAGTATGGTGAGTTCATAGAAGATTTTATTTTTTGTCAAAAGTTAGCGGAAATTGATTTTAATTGTGTTTTTTCACAAAGTGTCATTTTCCGCTAACTTGTGACAAAAAATAAAATCTTCTATGAACTCGCCATACTACTAACGGAATACCTTGGGGTGTCTTATTTCTAAAATGGGGTCATTTGTGGGGTTCCTATACTGCCCTGGCATTTTAGGGGCCCTAAACCGTGAGGAGTACTCTTGAAACGAAATTTCTCAAAATGACCTGTGAAATCCTAAAGGTACTCATTGGACTTTGGGCCCTTTAGCGCAGTTAGGGTTCAAAAAAGTGCCACACATGTGGTATCGCCGTACTCAGGAGAAGTAGTATAATGTGTTTTGTGGTGTATTTTTACACATACCCATGCTGAGTGGGAGAAATATCTCTGTAAATGGACAATTGTGTGTAAAAAAAATTAACAAATTGTCATTTACAGAGATATTTCTCCCACCCAGCATGGGTATGTGTAAAAATACACCCCAAAACACATTATACTACTTCTCCTGAGTACGGCAATACCACATGTGTGGCACTTTTTTGCAGCCTAACTGCGCTAAGGGGTCCAAAGTCCAATGAGCACCTTTAGGCTTTACAGGGGTGCTTACAATTTAGCACCCCCCAAAATGTCAGGACAGTAAACACACCCCACAAATGATCCCATTTTGGAAAGTAGACCCTTCAAGGTATTCAGAGAGCGGCATGGTGAGTCCGTGGCAGATTTCATTTTTTTTTTGTCGCAAGTTAGAAGAAATGGAAACTTTTTTTTTTTTTTTCTCACAAAGTGTCATTTTCCGCTTACTTGTGACAAAAAATAATATCTTCTATGAACTCACTATGCCTCTCAGTGAATACTTTGGGATGTCTTCTTTCCAAAATGGGGTCATTTGGGGGGTATTTATACTATCCTGGAATTCTAGCCCC
Source organism: Hyperolius riggenbachi (assembly GCF_040937935.1). Taxonomy (NCBI): domain Eukaryota; kingdom Metazoa; phylum Chordata; class Amphibia; order Anura; family Hyperoliidae; genus Hyperolius; species Hyperolius riggenbachi. The sequence continues at coordinate 504,492,952 of NC_090646.1, read as the reverse complement.
TCATGAAACATGACAGGGGGTCAGAAAAGTCAGAGATGCTTGAAAATGGGAAAATTCACTTTTTGCACCATAGTTTGTAAACGCTATTACTTTTACCCAAACCAATAAATATACACTGAATGGGTTTTTTTTAATCAAAAACATGTTTGTCCACATTTTTCGCGCTGCATGTATACAGAAATTTTACTTTATTTGAAAAATGTCAGCACAGAAAGTTAAAAAAATCATTTTTTTGCCAAAATTCATGTCTTTTTTGATGAATATAATAAAAAGTAAAAATCGCAGGAGCAATCAAATAGCACCAAAAGAAAGCTGTATTAGTGACAAGAAAAGGAGCCAAAATTCATTTAGGTGGTAGGTTGTATGAGCGAGCAATAAACCGTGAAAGCTGCAGTGGTCTGAATGGAAAAAAAGTGGCCGGTCCTTAAGGGGTAGAAAGCCCTAGGTCCTCAAGTGGTTAAGTACTCTGAGATAGCGAATGCACCCCTGGAATTGTCTGGGTACAAGTTAGCTCTCCCTCAATAATTCTACCTGCATTTCTGGGGTTTATTTCAATTTTATTTCCTCTTGTTGGTTTGATAGATACATGTTCACAATATCTGTACTTAAGGACTTATATTTTTAAGTCATATTTCAGCCTTCTTGGTCTCTTTACATTGATCAATTTAAAAGACAAGGATTTATTTATTGCATTTGCTACCTATTTAGATTTGGTCTCTGGAGAATTACTGAATACCATGGCCCATATGCAATTATCCTTTTCCTGAGTTTTCTCCGAGAAGATAGTTTTTTATCTTTTCTACAAAGCAACTTTTGAGCACTTTGCAACTGAATAGGTACAATTTTGAACAATCTGGCATCAATTATGAATAATCTGGCATCCAGAACACACACATACATGGCTAGCATCATGGTGACGTAGCGTGCAAGGTTAGAGTACCTGGCTTAAATCTGGGACAGGATACCATCTACATGGAGATTGTATGCTCTTCCTGTATTTGTGGCGGTTTCCTCTGGGTACTCCAGCTTTCATTCAGCCCCACAAATGTATAGATTGGTTAATTAGTCACCCCTCGCCCCCCCCCCCCCCCGGCCCCCCAAAAGGCCTTAGACTATAGTAGGAACATAGAGAAATGACTGACTATGGTAGGAAGTACATTATGAGCTCCTCTGAGGGGTAGCTAGTGACAAGACTATTGTATATACTATTAGTCTTTTTAGCCTGTTAAATAACAGGTGTTGCAGTAGTGACTGGCCCGTACGCACACGCTTCCATAAATCATGCACCCACAACCTCACTCGACCCTCTGCCTTGCACGCACACTGTGTGGCCCTGTGTCTGTGTAGTGTGGCGGTACACACACATGCACAGATGCAGAAACCTGAGACTTTATTAAGTAGTTCTGCAGAAGATAAATGCATAATAATATTTTTTTCTGTTGTATACACCAGTTTTTGCTGACTGGGCTCTTTTGTAAATCGCCAACTGTGTACAGTGCAGGCTTTCCTTTGAAAGCATCATTATTATTTTTTAGGATTTATATAGCTCCGACATCTTCCGCAGTGCTGTACAGAGTATATTGTCCTGTCACTTAAAGGACCACTATTGCAAAAATCACTAAATTAAATACATGTAAAAACATACAAATAAGAAGTATGTTTCTTCAAGAGTAAGATGAGCCATAAATTACTTTTTTCCTATGTTGCTGTCACTTGCAGTAGGTGGTAAAAGTCTGACAGAACCCACAGGTTTTAGACTAGCCCTTCTCCTCACGGGTGATTCTCGGGGTTTCATTTATTTTCAAAAGAACATACAAACTCCTTACAGATGTTGACCTGGCTGGGATGTGAACCGGGTACCGAGTGCTGTAAGGCAAGAGTGCTAACCACTACACCACCATGCTGCCCTGAGGGTCAGAGTTCATCAATCTCTTTATCCTCTCCTGTGTCCTGTTTGTCCACTGTGATCAATGGAATTCTCTGTCCTCCATTTTAAAAAACATCTTCCTGGTCAGCACACAGTTAAACTGTAATATCACCCACGTGAGCCATAGGGAAATATGAACATTACCTGCACATCAGTTGTCCTTTCAGTTATAACTGGCAGCAACTGGTATATTTCAGTCCTGACAAAATCTTGTCAGAAATGGAAGGAATTATTGTTAGAAGAAAATGGTAAGCTTCTGAGAGGAACTGACGGTGAGGTAAGTAAGTAATATTCATTTGCAGGTACATCATTTGTTTATTTTGAATAATTTTACTCGGTTCAAGTTCCTTTTAAGCAGCATAGTAATTTATGACTCCATTTACAAAGCTTTAGTAAACAATGGTGCTTATTCGTCACTGAGAACTGGTATCAGGAGTAGCAGATTGTGGTTATTTGCCTTATAATTCAGAATGAGAACAAACAACATTAATTTGTCCACAGATTTACTGATATACATGGATAACATGTGACTATGTGGAGAAAACAGTCCTGCTCTGAGCGAGCCAGCATGACTAATGTGGTCAGACAAGGGGTGAGAAGAGAAGTCTTCTTGTCGGGGTGACCTTGCCTCATCTCGCCAACAAATTTGGAGACGTGTTCCACTTTGAAATAACTTGTTGCCTTCCTTGTATGACACGTAACATCTGCTAGAGTGGTCATGCTGTACTCACAGCTGAAAACTTTATAGGGAGACTTTACTGAAGACCGAGGACCATAATTGTAGGTCACAAACCACTAAACCCCAACTAAGCACTGATTCTATGTGGTTATAAATGTTAGCCAGCTGCAAAACTATAAAGGTGCTTTTACAGGGGTCCATTTATTTCAGCACTTAAGGAAATTACCACAGTTATTAATTTTATTTTTAATTCCATTTTTTATTGAATTGCTGTAAATATACATCCATAATCACTAAGCTAAATAATACCTCTCTCTTAAAGTAAACATTCATTTAATGCAGACTTTAAATAAATGTGATGTCACAGTAAAACCCCCGTCATCCAGAACTCTGTTAACCAGAAGTCTCAAGCAACCAGAGAAAACATTCTGGCCTTGCAGGATGGATAAATCTACATTTACATGTCTTTATACATTAATATACCTCTGTTACATTAAGTTAAGTCTGTCCTTTATCCTAATTTGTTTTTGATTACTGTATTTTTATTATCCGTATATATTTGCATATAAGCCAACCTGTATAAGCCGAGGTACCCACTTTTCCCTCAAAAAAAACGAGAAAAAGTGATTGACTTGCCTATAAGCCCCCTCCTCAATATAGCCCCCTCCACAGTAGCCAGATGTCCCTCCAGTACAAGTCAGCCCCCCTCCCCATAGCTAGATGTGCCCCAGGATCGAACAGCTGTGTCTCAAGAAGCCACTAGATGGCGTCATAGATATGAGACATAGCAATTGCCACACAGGAAGAATCCCAGATCATTGCACCGCTGACACATTGCTTGCACGTTTGGCTCCAAAAGCCAGGGGACACAGGTAGTCTTGAGCAGTGCACTCTGCACACCACGTTGCAGGGGATGAAGGGCACAGACACAGTAGGGTGCAAGGTGGTAAGAGCAGGATCACTAGTGCACAATCCTTACGCTCCTCTGCCAGTAACAAAACCTGCTCCACCTTCTGTTTTTGCTCCACTGACTCGCATATAAGCAGAGGAGGTAACTTTTTACCACAATTTTTTATGCTGATAAATTAGGCTTATACACAAGTATATACAGTATCACAGAGTTTATGGTAAGTATACAGTGTGGATTATAGTACTGTTTTATCTTGGCCTATTTTTAATGTTGACTCTCAAGCAAGCATAAACTACACTTATCCGGCATCAGCCAATCCCTGTAGGTGCTGAATAATGGGGGTTTTACTATATCTGCATACTGACATGCTTAGCACAATATCTGAAGTATTATACCTGCCTCTTTTTTTGTGCCTGTAAGAATAAAAATGCAGTTAGTGTGGTGAAATGTTAGCTAAAGCACCTGTATTGTATAATTGTCCTGTGTGGCCAGGCCAGGCAAGCAGAGCATCAGCAGGACTGCAAAGTAATATGTTTTAAAGCAGTACAGACAGCCATACTATGCCAGGAAAAAAAACACAAATGTAAGTAGATAAATACTTGCTCTACTCATATATGTATTGCACTGTCCATGCTTTGTTTCAGTCAATCTTATACAGTAAACTAAGAGAATTCTGGTCCTGGCAGTCTCCATGTATTTTTTACCTAAGGCTAAAGTTAATTCTGATGAAATTTTCTCCCTTACTTTTCTCCTCCAATCTGCTGTGTCATCTCTGGCTTGCTTATAAACACGAGTGAGCACACTTCACCCTCAGTCTGTCAAACTGAAGTGTGCACAGCCCAATAAGTGAGGAGCAGGAATGTGGGAGGGGAGATGACAAGCTTCCCTTCGGTGATGGCAGAGAATAGAGCCTGGGGAACTGAGAGAAGATAATTACAGCAGAGACATTCCTGAATAGATTGTAGGGCTTGCACTGCAGGGTGAGATTCCTGGCAGCATTGTAAACACACTGCAGTGTTTAAATGGAATTTGATTTTGTGGCTGACAATCCCTCTTTAAAGGAAATAAACATAACAACTTCCATATCTGTTTTATTACGTGGTCACTTTAAGATAGAAAGAGATTGCACAATGAACATGGTGTGGTATATAGCTTTAAAACTAGGACCCTACATTTCTTTGGCTAAACTAAAGAATGGGGATTTGAGTAGCAGAGGCATGCATTAGAACTATTGAAATGACAAAATGTATCAAAACATGTGCACACATATACAAAAGAGGTACATTTATACTAGAGTAAAACGTACTGAGTGGCTTAGTTAACAGTGGTGCTTTGCAATGCGGCATAATGGACACTTGGTAAAGTGGCTCTCTGCACTGGAATGCACCACCTATACATTGTTAATAGTGTGGTGGGTGTAGTGCGTTAAACCGGCATGCAGCTTGATGACACACTGCATGCAGTGCAGTACGATGACGAGTGAAGCATACTTTTCATTAACTGTTTGCTTATAGTGGATATAAGATAAACTTTTACTCATTGCATAATTGTGTTCCTTTCATATAGTTTATAGGGCATTAATCAAGCCAAATCCTTTTTTTGTTTTGTTTTAATACTCTTAATTCCCTATAAACTAAACAAGCCTCGCCCACAGCTTTTCACAGTGCCTTGGCACTCTCAGCCTTAGTAGCAAGGGCTTATGGGAGCTCAGTCTGGGCAGGAGGAGGAGGAGGTTACTAGTCATTGATTTCAGAGGCAGAGGGGAGAAGGAGAGGGGACTGAATTTACACACAGGCAAGCTGATAGCATCTCCAGCCCTCAGCCTGTGACAATGTGACAAACAGAACATGGCTGCCTTCATTGTATCACAGGAATAAATTATCATATTCTATTGAAGCTGTTTGCAGGTTGATATGCTGTGTAAACTATCTAAACTTTAGATAAGCTATATAGACAAGTTACTTGTTATAGTTCGTTTTTCATCTCGGATCCGCTTTAACTGTAAAAGACACAACATTCTGGTAATGTTTGGCAAGGATTTACCAATACTTTGCCTTGTGTTCCTGCTGTCACAGGGAATGCAACAGCCACTTTAAACGTAGCCTTTATTTTCCTACCTAGCTGTCACTTGCGGTAGGTAGTATGAATCAGACAGCCCTGAACCTCCTGCTAACAGGTTTTTGAATAATCTGATCAGGGATTTTCAGAGTTTTCAAAAGCACTCCCTGGAAGGCATTGGTACTATCCAACTTCCAGAATAGTGGCATGTGAGTAGGGAGGCTGGCCGACCTCTTTGTGTAGGTCTTTTTCAGGATGTACACTTGAAAAGAATAAATGAAACCCTGAGAATCCCAGTAACAGGTAACAGGTTCAGAGGCACCAAATTAATGGTCTCAACTGTAGATAAGACAAGAGAGACATAATATTTATATCACACTTTTCTTCTGGTTCACCCATAGATCTTCAGCGCTGCAAACATTAAGGGTGCTCACCACAGGTGACCAGGATCATTAGGGAGTCTGCCCAAAGACTCCACCCTGTTTTACATACTGGCTTGAACTGGGATTCATGCAGTGGCTGGATAGTGTAATGGTTAGGTTAAGGGCTCTGCCTCTGACATAGGAGACAGAGTTTGAATCTCAGCTCTTTCTATTGAGCAAGCCAACACCTATTCAGTAGGAGACCTTTGGCAAGACTCCCTAACTTTTCTACTGTCTATAGAGCACATAAAAAATGAATCAACCCTAATTGGGTGATGTAGATAGAACAATTAGGGCACTCTTGCAGGTCTTCCACAGTCCTTATGTGGGCAGAAGAGGATGACACAGTACTCAAAACTTTTCCTTTTAACCCGCAAAAGCTTCCTGTATCAGTTCGTCCTAATGGTAGACCATTGCGTGATATACTGTACATATAAAATGGAGCTCACCCTCCAAATGACCGTGATGGGCTCACAACCAGCTCCTATGATGCTGTACTGCTGGTAGCTCGGTGGTGTCCGGGTCGTATACCACTCACAGCTCGCTCCTGCAGCGTTATTCCCCAGCAGACAGCCTCACACGTAGTCCGGCGGCTCACTTAGTGTACAGTATATTAGGCAATGGTCTACCATTAGGACGAACTGATACAGGAAGCTTTTGCGGGTTAAAAGGAAAAGTTTTGAGTACTGTGTCATCCTCTTCTGCCCACATAAGGACTGTGGAAGACCTGCAAGAGTGCCCTAATTGTTCTATCTACATCACCCAATTAGGGTTGATTCATTTTTGATGGTCTATTCAATTTTATTATCTTTTACTATTTTTATCCTCCTGTGTTTTTTCATTGTGTATACACACTTTTTAGGTTTTTGAGGAACCAGTGTACTCAGGTATGTGTGTGCATTGTGGTTGCTAGTTTGAGTGGAGGATTGGTATTACCACTATATGGTCCCTCTTTTTAATATATAATAGAAATAAATGATATATTGACTACATGCTCAGCTCTCCTATTTATTATTTATAATCGATTTGTCTAAGAGGTGGGATACAGGGGATATCCCGCCAGGCTAGGAAGCAGCGGGTGGAAGTTATTGGCCCTTTGTGATTTGGCGGATTGAGGTGTGTTAATTGAACCCCCAATTTAAGAGTATATTGTATTAGCAGCGCCCCTTGTCATATTTTCTGTCTATAGAGCACATCCTAGTGGCTGCAGCACTGATGCTTTTCTCCTGGCTTTGAGTTCACCGGGAGAAAAGCACAATATAAATGTTATTTGTCTTGTCTTCGCTTTATACCCTGGTCAAAGGCTCAAATCCTACATCAGAGTTAACATCCTTAACCAGTATGCTATCTAGCTGTGAACTACATGGGAAAATAAGCAATAAGTACCGGTAATATACAGTGCTTTGTAAAAATATACTTCTTATAATAATGCAAATGCGTGTATTTCACATTTTACAGGTGATTGTTATAGTGGTCTTTTAACATACTGTAGACCTTTGGTGTTTTTATAAAATGCCATGTTATTTATTTATTTATTAAAATAAATAAATAAGTATCTTTATATATCCTTAAATTCTCCAGTATTGTTATATCTCACTTTCCCGCTTAAAAAATGGGCCGTACAGAGAAAGTGTGTGCATGTTACTTGGGAATCTGATCTAACCTTCAGTAAACTATGTTCTGGTTTATCTGTAAAGGATCAATGCGGTGTGAGGAATTCCATCTGGCATATGCTAACCCTACACAATCCCTCTCAGAAATTCCTCAATCAAAAAATGCCAAAAATAACACATCCCAGTTGCCAACAAGTAATTTCACTCTCCTTTTTGTTGGAGTGTTTGTGCTTTAGAAATATGCAGAGCTCATAAATCACCCGCAGTATAGCATGTCAGACAGATTGGGATCCGATCTTTGCACTGTAGTTATCATCAATAAACCTTCATTAAACCATTGACTTTCCAGTAAATGTGCTGTAGTACTGGGCCTGTGAAAGCACGCATCTGATTGTACTATAGAGTTGTAAACTTCGCTATTATTACAGCATTGGTCATCTGATTAATAGGGGATTGACCAGCTCTTCTTTGAAATTCTGAAGATTACTAGAAACATTTATCAAATGATTAACCTTTTAGTCGTTTTGCCTTGCATGAAACATTATCCAGGCCTGATCTAATTCCACGTGGGATTTCCCCCTTCTTAATCTCTCAATATTATTGCAGCATTAGCAAATGTTCAAATCAAGATTCAGGTTCAAATGTGTATGCAGGGGTTTATTATTGATGAGGTTTAATTCTTGTAAAACCATTTTAAAGGATAATATACCTTAAATTAAAGGACAGTTATCCATTGTTTTAAAGAACAACTAAAATGAAAAAAAAATGCCACATATCTCACCAAGCCATACTGTTGATTGCCGGTTTGAGGGTTTGGCCTAAAAAAACTGAACTCATTTGAATAATGTGGACTTTCCAATGCTAAGGACGCTCAAAAGCTGATGTAAACTGTTTATTTTATTTTCAATTTATGCTGAAGCGAAGCTATTACATTTTTCAAATACATTGACTTTTTTTAAGAAGCTATGTACTGCTTGCCAGCTGCGATCCCCTCTCAACTTGTGTACAGTAACACATGCCTAAAAACAATGCATTCAATTTGACTGCAACTAATCATATAGCACCATACTACAGCACCACTTAGGGTCAGGGTTATACTGTAGATACAGTCTTTTATCTCTTCTGTTTATTTTCGCTTCAAGCTCACTTTAAATATGTGCTATCGATCAGCTGATGATACTGGAAATCAAATTGAGAATTCAACAGACAGAACCTGTTCTGCCTGAATCAGAAAACAATAGTTACAGGAATTGCATTACGATTCAAGCTTTCAAGGTCTGCCAAGATGTTACTTGGCAGTAGTACTTTTTTCACACACCTTATTCCAAAACTAGACTGAATTTCCAAGAAGGGGGTCTGAGTGTTCTCTCCTCTCTACAGAAATACTCGATAGCATGGTGAGATAAAATATAGCTAGGCAATTTGCTTCAACGACTTGGAATTACCATATTTTGTATATGAAAGCAATGTCAGTTCAGAAGATGCAGGCTCATGGTACTGTAATAGCAGTTCTAGGGATGAATACAACATGATTTGGAAACTGCTACTGCTGCTGCAAATAGTACAGGGATTCTATTACATGGAGCATCAATGAAGTGACTGTTTCTGTGCATCTATCTATCTATCTATCTATCTATCTATCTATCTATCTATCTATCTATCTAACTGCCTATCATTTTGTCTGTCAGTCTGTCTAGCTATTTCTCTATATCATTATTAAAAATGAACACAACTCATTTTTATTCAATTCAATTTTTCATGAGCATAGAACAAATTCATTTTAGAATTATTTTTGCTCTAAATATAATTGAAATAGTGGATATTTACAATATTTTACGCACTCCAGTTTTCCAAGTTAGCCTAGAGCTTTGTAAACTTTTGCTGATTTTTTTTTTAAATAATCATTTTTAGACAGATTACATCCGTATGTCCCTTTGCATAGGTATTTACAAGATTCTTTACAGATACATTGTTATGCAGCATAACAGAACGAGGAATGGAGAAGACAGCATGCCGTAATGCTACAGACAGATATTGAATAGTTCTAGTTAAAAAGTGCTGCTTATGTCCAGTCATATGTTCAGTATGAGGAGGTCTGAAGGGTCTTTCACAGCATTGGGATATTCACTGCCCCTCTGATGAAAAATGCTGCCCTTCTCTTTGTTTTGCCCCTTTATTGGCGTAATATAACATCTGTCCCAGGGGCATAACTACAAATATTTGGGCCCCCCAGCAAAACTTTGACCAACTCCCCCAATGTTCGCACCCTTTCCCTTGCCTTACATTGGTGACACTCACAGCCTGGGGCCCATCTTGCAAGGGTAATAAAATAAGTAAGGCCATCATACAATACAATAACATTTCTATAGCACTTTTCTCCCATAGGACTCAAAGCTCTTAGGCTCTCTCAGATTCAGTAGTTGGTTGTAGGATGAAGTATTCACACAACAAAAGTTATATTTCTGCAAATGCCAAACTGAACAGGTGGGTTTTCAGTCTGGATTTAAACACGTCCAGGGATGCAGCTGTCCTGATCTTTTGAGGTAAGGAGTTCCAAAACGTAGGAGCAGCATGACAGAAGGCTCGGGGACCAAAAGTTTCCAAGTGGACTCTGGGTATGACTAGATTATTAGAACCTGTGGATCTGAGAATGCGGGGATTGCTACGTAGCTGCAACATATCTTTCATGTATCCAGGGCCTAGATTATTTAGTGATTTAAATGTCAGTATGCCGATCTTGAATAGGACCCTCCATTTTATAGGTAGCCAGTGAAGGGAGTGCAGGACTGGCGTTATGTGGTGGCAGTGATGGGGTTGGTTGGTTAACAGTCTGGCAGCAGTATTCTGTATCAGCTCTAGGCGGTACAAGTCCTTTTTTGGAAGGCCAGTGTAGAGAGCATTGCAGTAGTCCAGTTGGGATGTAATGAAGGCATGGATTAAGGTTGGTAGATCTTCTAGGGGAATGAGGTGCTTGATGTTTGCAATGTTCTTTAGGTGAAAATAGGATATTTTCATCCATAACAAGAATGGCTACAAAAACCTTTATTGGAGGAAGGTGAGGCTAGTTATTGAGGCTCCCTTACAACACTGGGCCATCCTGTGGTTACAGGGGCTGCTCATTTGTAGTAAGACCCCTGATCTGTCCAAAGGTATTTTCATTTTGGATGTGAATGAGGAGTAATTAATTGAAACTAATAGTAATTAATTGAAACTGGATTTTGCATGGGGACCGGGGAAGAAGAATAAGTCCCCAGTCTACAACCTGCATAAATCTGATTTCAATCAGAGGAATAGCTTAGGGGAAATTAAATGCAAGCTTGCTTCAAGACATTTGAGAAATTCAGTGATATTGTCAGTCTCTACTTCACAGCACTTATCAATATGGGTCTTCATTTGGCCTATCTCCAGAATAATATCCATGTCTGCTTTTTCTGTCTCATTCCTGAAAGCCCTTTGCACCGTGTCTTTACAGCGTATAAGATGAGAGTCCTCAGTCTTTTGTAGCTCTCTGTAGACAGTTGAAACTTTTTGCACAGTTGAAGCTTTTTGCACCTCCTATTGTGCCTCAGGTTCTTCCACATCTCTATTGACTCTATGTCATGAGATTTCAGGAATGAAACCCAACACAAACAGTGTAAAGTGTAAACAATTTAAAAGTATACTTACTGTGCTCAATAGCTTATTCAATCTGAGTCCCAGCTTTTGGACCATCCCAACCCATGTCACCTTCAGAATCTCCCCAGCTGCCAATGTGGGATGCATAGTTTCTCTAAGGCTCTCTTTTGTGATTTGCATGTGATCTAAATAACAGAACATTCTGAGCCATTTCTGTGTTTTTTTTGTGGTCCTCCGATGCCAAAAAACACTAATTGTGAGCCCAGAATACATGCGTGCAGAAAATATTACAAATGACATTATTTAAACTACTCTCAACAGTGCTCAACACAAAAGTTCACCTGACTCTCATCAGGCTTCACAAATACCTAAAACAAACCTTTTTCTGGCATCCATCGAGTCAAAGCTGGACATTTCACTAATCTTACCTAACATGCTACTCATAGCAGGGCTAAGTGACAAAAGAGAGTTTTGTCAAAAGAGACTTTAATGAGTTAGACTTAGAAATACATTGATATGTTCATCTCACTAGCATACTTACGAGTCACATTGGAATGCAGGGCACAGGCTTGCCAATCTTCTTGGGTGGCCTTTTGTCACTTGGAAAGAGCTATTAAATAATGTAACAGCATTACCATTAACAAATAATAAAAATACATGAAAAACAAGACCTATGCATTGGTAATGAAACCACAGTTTCAAGAAGTAATTTATCAAGGCTGAAATTGTTTAAAACCCTTTCCGTCCCCAGAGATCCAAGGCTGGCTTATTAAGGGGAGAAATTGCACACAGAAATAAATTAACTATGAAGATGTTGTGGAAAGTTTCCTTTTAAACCTTATTTTCCATCAAAGTGTTTAAGTAGCTGGCAATTTAAATTGGCTGCGAATATAGAATACATTAACCTGCATGCTGCTATTGTTTTTGTTGTATTAAACACTCTGACAGCAAATTGGTGTATATGTTTAGGCATAGTAGTATATTTCAAATTCAATTATTCCTCCTCTAGCAATAAGATACTTCTTGAACTGTTTGTAGAAGTTCATTCTCTCCATTTTCCCGTGTGTATATATTGCCTGTTATTTTTCTTTGTTCAAGTTAAGTATTGATTAATTAATGGCATTTGAAACTAAAAGACCAACTTGATGAACGTGAGCCAGGAAGCTACCTTGCCTTGTGCTTTACCACCACCTATCTTCAGCTCCAGCTTTATGAACTTCTACACTGTCCTCCCTATTTACTTCAGCCTCCCTCTTCCAGCATCCCTTTGTGACAAATACACCATAAATGCAAGAAATGTACATTAACTTTTTCCAGGCTGCATTATTTGAAATCTATGCCCTGTTTGTCCCCGCTTATCCCAACCAGGGCATAGATTTCAACTATTTTCCGCCTCTCACTCAAGCCGTTCCTGACACTCTTGCCAGTACGTCAATAATGCAGCATGCTTGCTCTGCTGTCACAGTGACAGCAGAGCTCTGTATTTTGATCAGGAGCCAACCATTACAGTGAGCCAATCACAGCAATCACAGGCTAAAACAGGGAAAGGACAGCTCTGGCCCTTAAGGGGCTAGAACTATCCAGTCTCCAAAAAGTTAAAAACTAATAATCTATTCACCTCAGCGCTGTAGAGTGACTAGTTTAATTGTTTGATGGCATTTGTGGACAGGGTCGGACTGGGACACTGGGGGCCCACCAAAGAAATTTCAACCTGGGGCCCACACATCCCATGATTGCGGTGAAAAAGGGCGTGACCATGCACCAGAAGGTGGGCGTGGTCATGATGTATTATGGACAGGGCCAAATGTACATGATATTAGCAGCATTGTAATTCAGAGACACTGCTGCCCAGCAAAACTTTGCATAGAGTCCCCTCCTTCAATATAAAGTAACGTCCTACTTTGCAGAGGTTGCGACCACAGAGGTTGCGACCGCATCGGGGCCCTTGGGCTAAAGGGGCCTCAAAGGGCCCTCCCTCAACTACAGTATTACCTCTCTATTGGTCCTGTGCTCATAATAATCACTTTTATAGATACTTTGAATAGTGGGAATCATTAAAAAGCTATTTCCCATCCCCTTCTTGCACCTCTGACACTGTAGTTGCCATTGGCAGGTTTTGGTGCATCGTATCAATTGTTATGTATAGAGTGCTTGGGGGGCCCCATTGTAAAATTTGCATTGAGGCCCACAGATCCTTAGCTACGCCACTGCTCTCAGCATGAGTGATTACAGCACTGAGAAGAGAATTTTTGTGCCGCAGGCAGCAATTTGAGCTCTGTCAGAAAAGGAGGGGGGGGGGAGGCACGAGAGACCTGGAGGCGGGGCCCACCGAGGGAAAGAACTGTACTACTGTGGCCCAGTCCGACCCTGTTTGTGGACAGCAGCAATGGTTACATTACATGTACATGTTTACAAATATATAACTGAACACCACAAATGACAACGGTGTTAAACATACAGATGTGCAAAAGTAAGTCAGTCCTTGGTCATTGAGTTGTAAATGATCTCATCCCAAACACGGGGATTCCATACAGGATTTTTAGGGTGTTTCAGTCAACCTGACTATAGTGTATTTTCTTTGTGAAATATGGGTCTACTTTGAAAGTATGTTAAGGGCTCCATTGACATACCCCAGCACATTTAACAGTTTGACTGGTGCATTGCCTGACCGGCTGAGCCTTCCTCAATTTTTAGCATTATCTTTTGGCTACGTAAGAAACTACTACCTACTATTTGTATCCCATTGAGTATTTGCTGGTTGCATTGTAGGTAACTAAACTAGTACTATTCAACTGGTATTATCTTTCATTATTTAACCTATTTACATTCTCTGTGTTCTGATAGCTGTTAGTTGCTGATCGGATGATAAAAAGCCAGCGGTAAGCAGGATGTACGCAACGCTGGCTACAGAAAATAAACTGGTGGGAGTGGTACAATGTGTAGGACATCGCTGTATTAGTCAGTACCTAGCTCTGCTTTTTAAGTTTTCTGTGGATTTTGTAAATCTTTCAGTTAGTTTCTAGATCCTTGTAAACACACTAGATAATCTTTTGGCCAAGACAATCATTTGGGCCATCTTGGTTTAGAAATTTACAGTATAGTGCATTTCAGTGCGCTCCATGTGTTGATCTAACATTCCATTAGCGCAACTTTCCTTGTATTTTTTACATCTTGGTTTAGAATTTCATCCTAATGGACCACTGAGCACAGTGTGTTCCTTTGATTCCACACCAGAGTATGCTGCTTGCTCATCCACTGCCCATCATCCCTCCTCCCCGCTCCTTTAGAACAGTATATGCTGTTCAGCTACAGCAGAGCAACAAGTTGATTTACGGATATTAAGGATGATTGAGGTCATTGAGTAATTGAGTGTGTGTGTACATACATCTGAAATATTTTTATGGCTAATGAAAAGCTATCTCTCTTCTTTTAGTGACAACAAAATATACATTTTGCATGCTTTCATTCACGTGCATTCATGTACAGTATGTATGTACATAATGTATACAAAAGTTTGTTCAGATGTTAGTGAATTATAATCATTAGCTCAGTGAACAGCAGGGGCCTAGGAACCATTCTACCAACCCAGCATAGTGACCATTATGGGGCTGATGCTCAACCTCCCTCTGTTTCTAGCTGCAGATTTTTCACCACAACCCTTTAAACCAGTTACATTCCACCCCTCCGTGTTTTTTTTTTGGTTTTGCTGCTGTTATCCCCAACCTTCCTCCTTAGCTGTGGAGCATTGCACTGCCTCTCTAGGTTTTTGACCACAGAGAGGGGAGAGTTAGGGGCATAAATAGTGAAATAAAGTCCTGGATAGGATATATAGAGTGAGTGGGACTTGGGGAGAGAGTAGGGGATGCGTAGCATATGTGTACCCAGATGAGCAATGGGAACAATATTGTGAGTAGGTCCTATGGAAGGTAGTAGTATGATGCAGTGGGTGGACCTCAGGTGGCTGGGTGCAGGATGATGTGTAATTGCAAATTTGTATACAGAGGCGCCAACAATTAATTGCCTGATGAAGCAGGATTGAGACCTGCGAAACGCGTTGCACTTTGAAATATCTAATAAATGTGAATTACAATAACTTTTTTTAGTCTGTTTTTCTATGAGGGGGGTTAGTCCACCAAGCGTCCCTCTTTTAAACGGTTTTTAAAGTTTTTAACCTTGTTGGCGCCTCTGTATACAAATTTGCAATCAGTCTAGTCCACCTTTGGTGGAGGGGTGTATCCTCACTTCTTCCTATCTACAGAGAGTGACTTCTTAACCACTTGAGGACCTAGGGCTTTACCCCCCTTAAGGACCGGCCACTTTTTTTCCATTCAGACCACTGCAGCTTTCACGGTTTATTGCTCGCTCATACAACCTACCACCTAAATGACTTTTGGCTCCTTTTCTTGTCACTAATAAAGCTTTCTTTTGGTGCTATTTGATTGCTCCTGTGATTTTTACTTTTTAGGAACCCAACAAATGACCCCATTTTAGAAAGAAGACACCCCAAGGTATTCCATTAGTAGTACGGTGAGTTCATAGAAGATTTTATTTTTTGTCACAAGTTAGCGGAAAATGACACTTTGTGAAAAAACCAATAAAAATCAATTTCCGCTAACTTGTGACAAAAAATAAAATCTTCTATGAACTCACTGTACTACTAACAGAATACCTTGGGGTGTCTTCTTTCTAAAATGGAGTCATTTGTGGGGTTCCTATACTGTCCTGGCATTTTAGGGGCCCTAAACCGTGAGGAGTAGTCTTGAAACAAAATTTCTCAAAATGACCTGTGAAATCCTAAAGGTACTCATTGGACTTTGGGCCCCTTAGCGCAGTTAGGGTGCAAAAAAGTGCCACAAATGTGGTATCGCCGTACTCGGGAGAAGTAGTACAATGTGTTTTGGGGTGTATTTTTACACATACCCATGCTGAGTGGGAGAAATAACTCTGTAAATGGACAATTGTGTGTAAAAAAATCAAAAGATTGTCATTTACAGAGGTATTTCTCCCACCCAGCATGGGTATGTGTAAAAATACACCTCAAAACACATTGTACTACTTCTCCCGAGTACGGCAATACCACATGTGTGGCACTTTTTGCACCCTAACTGCACTAAGGGGCCCAAAGTCCAATGAGTACCTTTAGGATTTCACAGGTCATTTTTGTTTCAAGACTACTCCTCACGGTTTAGGGCCCCTAAAATGCCAGGGCAGTATAGGAACCCCACTAATGACCCCATTTTAGAAAGAAGACACCCCAAGGTATTCCGTTAGGAGTATGGTGAGTCCATAGAAGTTTTTATTTTTTTGTCACAAGTTAGCGGAAATTGATTTTAATTGTTTTTTTTTTCACAAAGTGTCAATTTCCGCTAACTTGTGACAAAAAATAAAATCTTCTATGAACTCACCATACTCCGTACGGAATACCTTTGGGTGTCTTCTTTCTAGAATGGGGTCATTTGTGGGGTTCCTATACTGCCCTGGCATTTTAGGGGCCCTAAACCGTGAGGAGTAGTCTTGAAACCAAATGTCGCAAAATGACCTGTGAAATCCTAAAGGTACTCATTGGACTTTGGGCCCCTTAGCGTACTTAGGGTGTAAAAAAGTGCAACACATGTGGTACCGCCGTACTCAGGAGAAGTAGTATAATGTGTTTTGGGGTGTATTTTTACACATACCCATGCTAAGTGGGAGAAATATCTCTGTAAATGACAATTGTTTGATTTTTTTTACTCACAATTGTCCATTTACATAGAAATTTCTCCCACCCAGCATGGGTATGTGTAAAAATACACCCCAAAACACATTATACTACTTTTCCTGAGTACGGCGGTACCACATGTGTGACACTTTTTTGCAGCCTAGGTGCGCTAAGGGGCCCAACGTCCTATTCACAGGTCATTTTGAGGCATTTGTTTTCTAGACTACTCCTCGCGGTTTTAGGGCCCCTAAAATGCCAGGGCAGTATAGGAACCCCACAAGTGACCCCATTTTAGAAAGAAGACACCCCAAGGTATTCCGTTAGGTGTATGGCGAGTTCATAGAAGATTTTATTTTTTGTCACAAGTTAGTGAAAAATGACACTTTGTGAAAAAAAAACAATAAAAATCAATTTCCGCTAACTTTTGACAAAAAATAAAATCTTCTATGAACTCGTCATACACCTAACAGAATACCTTGGGGTGTCTTTCTTTCTAAAATAGGGTCACTTGTGGGGTTCCTATACCGCCCTGGCATTTTACGGGCCCAAAACCGTGAGTAGTCTGGAAACCAAATGTCTCAAAATGACTGTTCAGGGGTATAAGCATCGGCAAATTTTGATGACAGGTGGTCTATGAGGGGGCGAATTTTGTGGAACCGGTCATAAGCAGGGTGGCCTTTTAGATGACAGGTTGTATTGGGCCTGATCTGATGGATAGGAGTGCTAGGGGGGGGTGACAGGAGGTGATTGATGGGTGTCTCTGGGGGTGGTTAGAGGGGAAAATAGATGCAATCAATGCACTGGGGAGGTGATCGGAAGGGGGTCTGAGGGGGATCTGAGGGTTTGGCCGAGTGATCAGGAGCCCACACGGGGCAAATTAGGGCCTGATCTGATGGGTAGGTGTGCTAGGGGGTGACAGGAGGTGATTGATGGGTGTCTCAAGGTGTGATTAGAGGGGGGAATAGATGCAAGCAATGCACTGGCGAGGTGATCAGGGCTGGGGTCTGAGGGCATTCTGAGGGTTTGGGCGGGTGATTGAGTGCCCTAGGGGCAGATAGGGGTCTAATCTGATAGGTAGCAGTGACAGGGGGTGATTGATGGGTAATTAGTGGGTGTTTAGGGTAGAGAACAGATGTAAACACTGCACTTGGGAGGTGATCGGACGTCGGATCTGCGGGCGATCTATTGGTGTGGGTGGGTGATCAGATTGCCCGCAAGGGGCAGGTTAGGGGCTGATTGATGGGTGGCAGTGACAGCGGGTGATTGATGGGTGGCAGTGACAGGGGGTGATTGATGGGTGGCAGTGACAGGGGGTGATTGATGGGTGATTGATAGGTGATTGACAGGTGATTGACAAGTAATCAGTGGGTTATTACAGGGGAGAACAGATGTAAATATTGCACTGGTGAATTGATAAGGGGGGGTCTGAGGGCAATCTGATCGTGTAGGCGGGTGATTGGGTGCCCGCAAGGGGCAGATTAGGGTCTGATCTGATGGATAACAGTGACAGGTGGTGATAGGGGGTGATTGATGGGTGATTGATGGGTAATTAGTGGGTGTTTAGAGGAGAGAATAGATGTAAACACTGCGCTTGGGTGGTGATCTGATGTCGGATCTGCGGGCGATCTATTGGTGTGGGTGGGTGATCAGTTTTCCCGCAAGGGGCACGTTAGGGGCTGATTGATGGGTGGCAGTGACAGGGGGTGATTGATGGGTGGCAGTGACAGGGGGTGATTGATGGGTGATTGACAGGTGATCAGTGGGTTATTACAGTAAACCTTAGTGGGGTCATGTTCTAACTCTCCCCACCTGCCTTGCCAGTGGTTTCCTGTGTGGTAACCCGTGTTTGTGAGTATAAACATTGATATTCTCATTTTGATTTACTGAATTGACTTAAAATACTACACTATATTTGGGTTCTCGGTTTGTTGTTCTTCGTTTCAAGGATGATGTGTAGTTTGAGTGGTGGCGACAGGGTACCGGATAGGGCATAACAAGAGGGACATCAGTATGGTGTCCAAGATGAGGCTGGGGCCTGAACAGTGGCAGCGCCACGTCGGCCCCAGCTGCAGTTTGTGATCGACCACAACTGGGAAGTGCACTAATGGGAGAGGTAGTCACGGGGGGAGTGTGTGTAATGTGAAAGTAGACTAGCAGATCATCAGCGGGGCGCTCATAACTCGCCTAACTCCACAGTTTGGGAGTTCTCTCTACTTTTAACGCCCCTGCAGCCCTCCGATCAGTCTGCTTTGCCTTTGTCTGCTTCTTTCTTCCATATGTAGGGTGATCACAAACTGCAGCTGGGGCATGTGTGGCACTGCCACCTGGGTGGGTGAGTTGCAAACGCCATGCTGATCTGTCAGTCTTCTGTGGAAGTAGGAGGAGCCATGGTTGTGACATCAGACTTTGAGAGGGGTTTCACCACAATATCAACCATACAGACATCCCTGATGATCTATTTGAGAAAAGGTAAAGAAAATATGTATCAGCTACTGATTGGGATGACATTCAATCCTTGGTTAAAGTTCCTCTTCAAATAGCTAGTATCTTTAGACTTAATCTGGTCTAATATGGCCATTTTGTACTACGCTCATTGCTCCTGCAGCCAACCTTTAAGCCCTTCTTTTCCCATAGGAAAAGGGGTTGGTCCGTATTTGCACACGTGCAATAAGTCAGTGATTCTGTTGTGCAGATATTGCCTGCCAGTCACGTTACACACAGGCATATCTCACATTTGTTTACACTATTTTCTACCTTGTGGCTGCTCTATAGATTTTCTAAGTTTGCTTTATTTTGTCGCTGCAGCCTAGTGACTAAACAAATACAATTGTTGAGTAATGAAGTCATATTTGACTTAAACTTGAAGAGGTCGACACAGTTATTAAAATGCATTATTTATAAGAAGTGCTGAAATTCTCTTGTTGTCTTTTTAAAAAGGCTTCAGCCATCTTTCAGGATAAAGGCAATAACCCTCTCGAGTTTGTGTGGTATTTTCCCAAAATGATACCTCGCGGCAGCCAGTTAATTTAGTACACAAACACAACCCAGTGTGACCTCTGAGTCAAATAATTTTCTTCCATTTTTATCAGCTCTTCGCATCTCCTCTTAATTCAGCTGCAGCCCAGAGCAAGAGAATATGAGGAGAGGATGGTGCTTGTCTAATATTTCACAAGGGCTCTCTCTGTTGTCTGTGCAATGTGTTGGCTTCTCTGTACCCTAGGGCAAGGCTTTTAGGAAATCAGCTTTATCTTCTATTTACTTACAAGATGCTCTAAGTGTCACACTCTGCAACAATTTGTCTACAGATTTTTTTGTTTGTTTTGCGTTTCACACTTGTCAGGCTCGTAAAATAAAACCATTATACCTCTCAGCTATAGATGCACTGCTTCTTCCACATGCTTTGGACTAAACAGATAGTAATCTGATAAAGCAAGGTCACAGCTAGAAGAAGGATGTGTCCAAGTCCTCATATACTATATTTTAGCCACTCTAACGTAGGATGAAGGCCGCAGAGTGGCTTCCTCGTTCCTCCAGGACGCACTGGTGCATCATCTCGCGATGCGCAAGATTAGAAGGGAATGAGCGATTGCGCGAGCGCCTGTCCACTGCAGGTGGACCGGGGAGACAGCAGCTAACAACCTGCCAGAGCTGGCAGTTTGTTAGGGGGGCAAGAAGCGGCAATTTTCTTTTATATAGCGTTGTGATATAGTGCAGCACTGTACAGGGGACAGCTCTGTCACTGAGCTGTCCTCAGGAGAGGCACACAAAGTGATCCCTCTCATAGGCATGCCTATGAAAGGTGATCACGTTGATTGGATCTCAGGGGGGAAGAAGAAAATATGTAAAAAATAGGTTATTTTATTTTATAAAAATATTTAAATAAAAAAAAAAATTGCAGCAGCAATCAGATGCCATCAGATGTTAAAACATTTCAATAGTATGGGCATAAGGTGTAATGTTTCAACTAAACAATAGCCAAAACACCACAACAAATACCAGCTATTGAATAGCCAAAAGTCCGCATCAAATGTTAGCACTTATCACTGTTAACCTGCTGTGGTGTGTATAGCTAATAAAAAGGAAGACCAAATCCTCGTAGTTATTGCTAATACACCAGAGTGACAAGACACGTAACATTTAAATCACGCTATTCTCATGTCGAACTTAAAGCTCTTCAAGGCCGCAGCCACGGGTGGTCAGGATTATTAAGGTGCCTCGCCCAAAGACTCCTTACTGGTTTACATACTGGCTTGAGCTGGGATTCAAACCCTGGTCAAGGGCTCAAACCCTACATCAAAGGCAACAGCCTTAACCAGACCTCTATCTAGCTGACCTACCTGCTTCTTTTTGTTCCCATATTAATTTATTTTTGCCTATGGACGCTAATTTTTTTTTCTAGCATGGAAAAGGGGTAGAACTTTTGTGAGGTTTTATTCTATTCTCTCCCAACAACGCCCTGAGCTCACTTTAATTTAGCTGTAGACTGGTGTAATTGCAACAAGAAGTGGACTACTCCTTCACAAGAGCAGAAACAACAGCACTTAGATGGCACAAATGTACTTACAGTGCCACAGAATACCATGTTGTCAATAGTGCAGTGCTGTTTTCATGGAAGGAGCACGAGTTCTATATCTCACCTATTAAAGAAGCACATTTGGGTGCTAAAGATAGCTATTCTGAATATCTATCTATATGGGATTTTTGTAGCATGCTTGTTTTGTAAATTTATTGGATTTAACTATAAATAATAAGCATTTTAAAAATATTGGTAATTAAAAACAAATTATATCTCCAAATATGAATCAAGATTTTCTTGACCCCAAAAAATTAGCCTCTTATATCAAATCTCAGAGTATATTTTTGCCAGTGCAGAGAGCCCATCAAAGCATCCTCCCCCCATTTCATCCCTCCCTTACCATCCTGCTGATAGTGGGGTGTCTCTGTTACTGCAGAGAGCACAGTGATCCCCCTAAAGCCTCATACACCTGTAGGATTTGGGACCTGATCCCCTTGGCAACATTGCAGGGCAGAGCCTGTACAGAAGCATTTTTTGCTATGCAGGGGTGGAGTGCCGACAGAACAGAGTGGTAGTGACGTTACGCGGCCACTGGAGGGAAAAAGTGTTGAACACAAAGGCCTGTACCCACGGCACAATTTTTACAGCAATTTTGTGACATCGTTTAACAAAGCCTTGTTAAACAATGTTGCTTGATGTCATGGCGATCGCTTGTTTTTAAATGACAGTCACGGCGGATCCGATCATGAACGATCATTCCAAAAGTATGCGATCCCATCGCATCCATCATGTGCCATTTTTTGTACCCACTGCATAAGATGGATCAGGGAACAAGCGCTCGTCAGATCGTGGGTCGCTGCAAATTCCCCGATCCATTCTCTGCAGTCTTCAGGTGGGTACCTAGCTTAAAGAGAAACTGTGACCAAGAATTGAACTTCATCCCAATCAGTAGCCGATACTCCCTTTTACATGAGAAATCTATTCCTTTTCACAAACGGATCATCAGGGGGCTCTGTATGGCTGATATTGTGCTGAAACCCTTCCCACAAGAAACTCTGAGGACCATGGTATTCCTGGCAGTTTCCGGTCTGTGAACCTTGTTGCATTGTGGGAAATAGCTGTTTACAGCTGTTTCCAACTGCCAAAAAAGCAAGCAGTGTGTACATCACCTGCCAGCAGTAAAAATGTCATTATGTGATAAATGTACTTTGCAGCACTGATTGTAACCCAAGCTTCCAACCCTCGACAGCTTTTTGCTACCTTCAATTCCCTCCTCAACCCCACTCCTCCCCCTCCCAGCTCCTCCCTCTCAGCCAATGACCTTGCCAACCACTTCACCACTAAAATTGCAACAATACGCAATGAAATTTCCCTCCTCCATCCCTCCCTTACCAATGCGTCTCAGGTTGTCCCCTTGCCTTCCCTCCCAGCGGCTCCCTTGTCTCATCCACCCCTCGCCTCTTTTGCTCCTGCCACCATTGATGAAGTCAGCCTGCTGCTAGTGGCTTCCCCCCCCACATCCTCTCCCTGTGATCCGGTACCCGCGAATACTCTTCGTCCCCACTTCCCTGACCTGGCCCCAGTCCTCACCTCCTTGTTCAATCTCTCCCTTTCCGCAGGCATCTTCCCCAAAGCATTCAAACAGGCCACTGTGCTTCCCCTGCTGAAAAAACCCTCACTCGACCCATCCCTACCCTCAAACTACCGCCCAATCTCCCTCCTTCCCTATGCTTCTAAACTTCTCGAACGCCTAGTCCACCAGCGCATTACCCAATACATCAACACCAATACCCTACTTGACCCCCTACAGTCTGGATTCCGACCTGCGCACTCAACTGAAACAGCCCTCGCCAAGGTGGTCAACGACCTTACCCTTGCCAAGGCCAAAGGCAGTTATTCCATCCTGCTCCTCCTTGACCTCTCTGCAGCATTTGACACTGTTGACCACTCCCTCCTCCTCCAATCACTACAGTCCTCCTCCTACCTATCCAATCGCTCCTTCACCACTTCCTTCAATGGCTCCTCCTCAGCTCCTGCCCCCCTTTCAGTTGGGGTCCCCCAGGGCTCTGTTCTAGGCCCCCTTCTTTTCTCCATATACACTTCCTCAATTGGCAAGCTCATCTCCTCCCTGGGCTTCAATTACCACCTTTATGCAGATGACACTCAGATTTACCTCCATACCCCCGATCTCTCAGCCACCACTATAAACAAGGTCTCCTCGTGTCTCTCAGCAATTTCCTCCTGGATGTCAGCTAGGTTCCTAAAGCTTAACCTAGACAAAACTGAGCTCCTGATCTTTCCACCCCATGCTGCTGCACCCATCCCAGGTTTCCACCTCACAATCGACAACACAACCATTCTCCCTACCTCCCAGGCCCGCTGCCTGGGTGTCACCTTGGACTCTGACCTCTCCTTCATCCCACACATCCAAAACATCACAAGAGCCTGCAATTTCCACCTCCGTAATATCTCCAAGATCCGCCCATTCTTAACCCCGGACACGACCAAACTGCTCATCCATGCCCTCATCATCTCCCGCCTTGATTACTGTAACTCACTCCTTTCTGGCCTCCCCCTGAAACGCACTGCCCCCCTTCAATCAGTGATGAACGCGGCTGCAAGACTCATCCATTCTTCGCACCGCTCTGCATCCACATCTCCCCTTTGTGAATCCCTGCACTGGCTCCCTATCCGTCTCAGGATAAGTTTCAAGATTCTATGCCTGGCGTATAAATCTGTGCACAAAACATGCCCTACCTACATCTCGGAGCTTGTTCACAAGTATACACCAGGTCGCCCCCTCCGTTCCTCCAACGACCTTCGCCTCACCACCCCACGCATTTCACACTCCCATGCCCGCCTGCAGGATTTCTCAAGAGCTGCCCCCACCCTCTGGAATGCCCTTCCACCACCCATCAGACTTGCTCCCTCTTTCAACACATTCAAGCAAGCCCTCAAAACCCACCTCTTTATGATGGCCTACCCACCTTCTACCACACAGTAACTCTCTAAGGAATATTTAACAGCCCCCCCTAGTGTTTCCACCCCTCCCTTTAGATTGTAAGCCTCTGGCAGGGTCCTCCACTCCCTAGTGTAATCTACAGGATCATGTGCTCCTGTCCTATGACAGCCTGTACTTGTATTACTGGGCCTACCTAACCAGCCCATATTGCATGATCATGTATTTTGTACAATTTGTATGTATAACTTTGTTCTATGTGTATAACCCTATGTATGTCATCCTTGTATCATTGTATATATTTATTGTCCAGCGCTGCGTAATATGTTGGCGCTTTATAAATACAATAAATAATAATAATAATAATAATAATAATAAATGTCAGAATGTAAATCAGGGATTTAAATGATTTTTACAATGGGCAAACACTGCCTAAATCATTTATACATAATTTTTGTAAAAATTAAGCACTTTTTTATTACATTATTTTCACTGGAGTTCCTCTTTAAGAACAATTTACCTAGATCTGGTGCCAGATTACATGGCACTATTACCGTCTATGGAGCTACCATATCTTTACTGCTGTAAAACAAGGCCTTTCTTGTACTTATTCGAACGTACCCTCTTTCCCTGAAAGTAAGATCTACCCTGAAAATAATCCCAAGCTGGAATTTTAAACATACTTGAAATATAAGCCCTACCCCAAAAATAAGCCCTAGTTAAAGTTAAAGAAGAGGAAGAGGTGGCAAGCAAGCGGGGACTAGAGATGTGGCGAACGGTTCCCGAACCGTTCGCCGGCGAACATCTCCAAATCCCTGGGGCTCTTACTACTTCCGGGTCGCACTGACCCGGAGTAGTACGCCTGCGCTGCCCGGCGGAGTGCGTCCTAGATCGTGCTCCTGTTGACAGGCACTTTCTGCGCGTGTGCGTGACGTCATGAATGACGTCACGCTCATGCGCAGAGAGTGCCCGGCAACAGGAGCGCGATCTAGGACGCGCTCAGCCGGGCAGCGCAGGCGTACTACTCCGGGTCAGTGCAACCCGGAAGTAGTAAGAGCTCCAGAGATGTTCGCCGGGCAAACAGTTCGCCACATCTCTAGCGGGGACACAGCGGTGCAGTGCCGATTGAGCACCGGTCCTTTCATCCCAGTACACTGCAAGGTTATCAGCTGTGTGCAGGAATGACAGGGCAGGTGCCTGATCAGTACAGTAGCATACCTTCAAATCCAGGAACAGCACAGTACAAAGGAACAGGAAATGTTCTGCCGAGAGACACTTCTTGATTAAAATATAAGACATCCCCTGAAAATAAGCCCTAGCACATCTTTTGTAGCAAAAATTAATATAAGAACACTGTCTTATTTTTGGGGGAATACGGTAGCTTGCAGTCAAACCAGCTATCTTTTGTGACACAATATTTTTCTGTTTACTATCTTAAAGTTAACACAATGACCTTCTTTACAATATATTTTTTTATGTTATAACCTTAATAAATAAAACAATCTTTAAATAAATCACTTTACATTTTGTTTTAAGCATCAATTTTTTTTTTATAAAGAACTATAATGTAATAGTCTACAAAATGAAAACAGCAAGGATTTTTAGAAATGTGATTGATTTTTTTTGTTTGGCATAGAAGAAGAATATTTTATTATAGTTTTCAAATGTTTCTAAATAAAGAACCTTAGAGATCCTCTCAATCTGCCAACAAGTGAGCTAAGTTTGAAATCCGCTACATGAAAGCCAAGTATAATTGGACCGTGTAAAATATAGATTTGTAGTGATGACCATGACCATTGTATTCATATGAGATTTGAAGGGCTGACCCTCCTATACATCTGAAAAGGTTCAATGAACTAAAATCAGGTTTTTCTTAGACTGACAGCCTGCAAGAGGCGTTATATAATGCTTGCTGGTGTCGTTGTCATAAAATCAATGTACAGAGCGTAATCAGTGGTAGCTTGCAGATGAACTTTCATGCTCAGTTAAACCAGAGAAACATATAGTCTTTTAAACAAATGCCAATTTGCTCTCTATGGAAAGACATCTTGTGGCTTCTCTTAATGGGAAACGATTGCAGATCAATGTTATATAAAGAAAAAGTTCTCCCTTGCTGCAGCCAGGCTTCCTGCGCTGCCCTTTTTCCATCATCTGACATATGTAGAATTGTATTTTGTTCTGTGACACTTCTGACAGAATGGACTTGAAAATGTGTTTAAAAGATAATATCACAAGTCATGAACTAACTGTGGCTAAGAACAGTTGTGAGGTGCAATGCTCACTAAAGAAGACAGGATTAGGAAAGGTGCATTTAAAACCTTCATAAGAGATCAGGGTGCACAATATACTTTTAAAGCCTCATAATGCACAGATTTTGGGGAATTACATTCACAGACAATACTTGTATTCTACCACAAGATGTCACTCAACCACAACCCTCGTTTAGGAGAAGAGCTCATCACATATACAAGAATGCAGGAAGCATGTGACTAATTTGATAAGGAAGTGGAAAAGACCAGTCAGAGACTTGTAACTTTATTACTAGGGTGGAAATTTGCAGCGGAAAACTTTGATCCCCTAATGCTCAAAATGCCCAGCATGACCTCTGATCTAAAGTCAGCTAACCAGTATGGAGTTAGTCATGAACACGCTTTCTCATCTGGACACACAGGTTCACAAACGCCACTGGTCAACTGACTTCAGGTCAGAGGCCATGCTGGGCATTACGGAATAGAATTTCACTGCTGGCGAACTACACCAAATCCAATCCCTATTTTTTACATGATCAAATCGACCACATTCCTCACCATGAGTTAGGCTGCGTCCACACTAGGTCCGGAAACGTATCCGTGGCTGCGTTTTTCAAACCTGATGAAAAACGGAGTCCCGGATACTAATGTTTAAAATAGCAGCCAGCCTCACCCAAGTAAAAAACGGATCCGTCTGCGTTTGCGGGGATCCGTTTTCAAAACCTGAATGGAAGGTCCGGACCTGCTGCATTTTCACGCAACGGATCAGGACCACGGATACACGCAGGGGTAGTGAAAGCAATGAGAAAACGCATCTCCAGCTCCACAGTCAAAAAACGGATGTGAAAACGGATAGCCTGAGCTTTATGATTGGCCCAAAAAATCCTCCCACTCCTTCCTAATGATAGAGACGTTTTCTGTCAGGGAAAAACCTGGACGGAAACTGATGCAAAACTGATGCAAAACTGATGCACTTTCATCAGTTTGCAGTACGGTGGGTACTTCCCCTGATCCGGACTGCAGTGTCCGTCCTGCAACCGGGTCTAGTGTGGACCCAGCCTTATTGTATTTCTGGCAAACTTCCCATATATCTCTGACTTTAGCTTTCAGCTCTTAAAAGAGGTATAAATAAAGACATTGAGGATTGGTGCACAGCATATCCATGTAGCATGAGTGTGCTGTACCACTCTGCAGGTTCCTGGCAGTGTCCACTCCACTTTAAATGATAGTGCATTAGCTTTCTGCAAAAACTTTACAAAATGAGTTTGTGCGTAGTGGAAATGTAAAAGACAAACCTGGACATGGTGAAAATGTCAGCATGCATAGGTCCATTCTGCATGTCTGTTGGCTAGCTCCTGTCCACTCTTAGTTTGAACATAGGCTTAGATTTACGGTCATCAAAATAGGACTTTTAAAAATCCTGGAATACTGCTGTAATACATTGGCCTCAATTCACTAAGATCATGCTGGAGATAAATAAGGCAAGAGAAAATTACCTCCACACAGTGAGAGAGTTATCTTATCTCTTCATTCCTTAAGTTACCTCCTCTGTAGTTCATTTACCTCCTCTGTAGTTATTTTCACACGCAGTTAATTAACAGCCTGTCTTTAACTCTGGAGTTATTTTAAGGATTGGAGAGTTAACTTAAAGACAGAAGAGTTAAAGGGAAGGTTCAGGGAGGGGATTAAAAAAATAAAAATAAATTTCCACTTACCTGGGGCTTCCTCCAGCCCGTGGCAGGCAGGAGGTGCCCTCGCCGCCGCTCCGCAGGCTCCCGGTGGTCTCCGGTGCCCGACCCGACCTGGCCAGGCCGGCTGCCAGGTCGGGCTCTTCTGCGCTCCATTTCCTGGGACTTCTGCGTCCCACGCCGGCGCGCTGACGTCATCGGACATCCGCTGGGCTGTACTGCGCATGCGCAGAACTACTGCGCCTGCGCAGTACAGCCCGGCGGACGTCCGATGACGTCAGCGCGCCGGCGTGGGACGCAGAAGTCCCAGGAAATGGAGCGCAGAAGAGCCCGACCGGGCAGCCGGCCTGGCCAGGTCGGGTCGGGCACCGGAGACCACCGGGAGCCTGCGGAGCGGCGGCGAGGGCACCTCCTGCCTGCCACGGGCTGGAGGAAGCCCCAGGTAAGTGGAAATTTATTTTTATTTTTTTAATCCCCTCCCTGAACCTTCCCTTTAACTTTAGGCTTGCCTGAGGTAAAATGTTTCCTGAATACTACATGCCTTATCACCATGGTAACAACTCTAGAAATGTTATTAAAGACAGAAGATAAGCTTAGTGAATTGAGGCCAGAGTCATTCACACAACAGTTTCAAGTTCATATTGATCATGTCAGATAATGCAGCCAGGTAATGAGAATAAAGGTGAAGTTTAGGCCAAGGCTACACAGGTGATTTTTAATCTTAGAAATGTGTACAAATAAATTCCTAAAGGTAAAATTGCTATTTACTGCTACTACAGAAGGGTCTTGGGGAGATATGGTGTAATAATGTGAATTGTTGTACTGTTTTTCATTATACTTTCTTTTATTTTTAGGCCCCTCGACTCTACATTGAAGCTATCAACAATAGTAATCATGTCCATCTGTACTGTGCTTTTCTAGACTTCAGGTTAGTGTCAGATATTTCCATGTTGATGTTATTAGTGCTTTGATATTGCAGATTAAAGATATTTTAGATGTTTGCACAAGTTAAGTTGTGAACCAGTAAAACGTGTTTATTACTACCACCTACAAGAACACAAAAAAGAACCACAATAGTGAGGAATCACAATAGTAATGAATTCTGAATCCCAAAAAAAATGCACAATCTTTCCTGGTCTAAAGAAGTGACGTTGTCCCTTTTGCAAGCAAAACTGGGGGAATGTTTGGCTACAAAAAGGGGGGGGGGGGGGGGGCTCATTGACTACCAAAACGGGGGTCTCTCTGACTACCAAAACGGTTGGCACTCTGGCTACTTAAACAGGGGGAACTCTGGTTCCTAAAATGTGGGCTCTCTGGCTAAAAAAAATGGGGGGCTTTCTGGCTACCAAAACAGAGGCTCTCTGGCTACTAAGATGGGGGGCTCTCTGACTACCAAAACAGAGGCTCTATGGCTGCCTACAGAGTGAACTCCCTGGCTACCTACTGTACATGGTGGGCTCCCTGACTACCTACAAGCAGGGGCTCTCTGTCTTCCTGTACTGGGGGGCCTGCATGTGGCTACCTAACACTGGAGGCTCTTGTGGCTATCTATACTGGAGCTCCTCTGGCTACCTACACAGGGTGGGGCAATACCTCTGGCTAATACTGGAGGCTTCTGGCTAGCTAGCTATATTGTGGGCTGCCTAATACTGAAAGCATCTTTGGCTACTGCATTGCAATAGTGTGCCCATGTCTACGGGGGGTGGAATTTATACACCCTCGCCCTGGGAGCTCTACTGCCTAGAAACTGCCCTGGGGCCAAATTATTGAAATGACTTTTTACATACTGCAACCTTAAAGAGGACTATTGATAAAAAATACAGAGCTTGCAATGGAAGGCTCGCTATCACTGCTGCAAAGGATTGGTAGGGTTAATAAATCACCTGCTTGCCTGTAATTCATTAGATATCAGAAACTACACCCCCCTCCTCAGCAAAACCACCTCGATTTTTTTTCTTAAAGAAAACCTGAACTGAAAATTAAAAGTCAAAATAAACATACAAAAGTCACACTTACCTCCCGTGTAGTCTACTCCTCAATCTCTTCCTCCTCTCCCACGTCCTGTTTGTCCACTGTTATCAAGGGAATTGTCCGTCCTCTATTTTGAAAATGGCGATTACCCCATAACAGCTTCCTGGTCAGCGCACTGTTAAACTGTAACATTGACCAGTTGAGCCATAGGGAAACATGGACATTACTTGGCACATCAGTTGTCCACTCATCTATAACTGACAGCAACTGATATATAACTGACAGCAACTGATATATTTCAGTTCTGACAAAATTTTGTCAGGACTGGAAGGGATCACTGTCAGAAGAAAATGGTGAGCTTCTGAGAGGAACTAAGGCAAGGTAACTATTTAATGTTCATTTGAAGTTACCTCATGTGTTTATTTAAAATATTTTTACTCAGTACAGGTTCCCTTTAAGTATTCCAAAGCTCTGTGACCACCCCACCTGCTTGCTGCTGCCCACCCACCCCAGCTTGGCAGCTGATGGTGGTTGCCGAGCTTGGTGCAGGCCACGCCAACAAAGGTGGGGATGGCCACAGAGCTTATGAAGAAGACTTTGGGGAAAATTGCGATGGCTGTCTTGCTGATAGAGAGGCATGGAGTTTCTGACATCTAATGAATAACGAATGTGCGGGTGAATGATTACTGAACCCTACCACCCGCCAATCCTTTACAGCAGTGATAGACAGTCTACATTACAGGCTTGTGCACACTCTTATATTTATACCAACCTTCCTCTTCAATAGCATTTGTCCAGATTATTAAATTGCTAAAGCAATTAAGTGTTGTAAAATGCTTTACTAGTGACCTATTTTACCACATTTCACTGAAAAAGACAATTCTGTTTGTTCTTTAAAAGCCATGAAATTCCTTTGATTGTTCTACTCTATAGGAGGCTCTCTCTTTTATGTTGTTGACTTTGTTTTTTCAGTATGGCATGATTAAAGTATTCTCTCTCTTGTTGTGCATAATATTCTAAGTTCAAAGTATGGCATGTGCTATTTTCATCCTTACACAGTTGCCACTAACCTCCATGACCTTGTGTTATTAAGTAAAGAGAACACTAACATGTATCTCATAGCAACTAACCAAACGCTTTTAATTGTTTTCATTGTCTAAATTGATGACAGGTGACATGACATCTAACAATTCTTCTTTATTATCCTTCTCCTTACCTTACATTTTACACCTGCTTCGTAAACCTCCAACCAACTCTAATCTCTGATTTACATAAAGAGCTATGGAAATCGAAGCAGATATAATTATAAAACGAATTAACAGTTCACTTTCCACACTTGTTTTCGTTACCACGTCCTAAAGGAAATAGTAGACTATTATTAGTTCAATATTTGAAGACACTAATAGTTCTGATAAGTTGGCTTATTATTTGGTTGCCAAGTGAACCATGTTTTACTAAGTGATGTCTATTATTTCCATTGTGTTGATTCTACAATCTACCCTCTGAAGTGAGCACTTCAGAGCCCAATATTGGCTAGAGTTTTCAGTTCTTGAGATGACAAGACAAATAACATTTATATTGCACTTTTCTCCTGGCGGACTCAAAGCGCCAGAGCCGCAGCCACTAGGACGCGCTCTATAGGCAGTAGCAGTGAGACTTGCTTAATGTCTTCTACTGAATAGGTGCTGGCTTACTGAACAGGCAGAGCCAAGATTCGAACCCTGGTCTCCTGCGTCATTGGCACAGCCCTTAACACCATCCAACCACTGTATGAGATCCTTAGTATATTAGGATACAATGGGGAGTATACAATAGATTGTGTTAAAGCGGACCGGACCTCAGAACTTTCTCTCTGCTCTAAAAGATACACAACAACATAATAACCTTTATTTGTTACAGCTGATACACATCCTAAAGTAAATCTCCAGTGTTTCTACTTCCTGCTTTTTATGAAACCAAACATATTGTTAAGATCCTGTGCTTTTAAATGAGCTTATCTGTCGTGGCAATCAGGTGACAAAGGAGAGAGATCAAATTACAACTTGTGATTAGACATGCTAAACTCTCTAAATACATACAGGGTGCATTTCTCTATGTTTGCCTTCTGTCCTATGCAAGAGTTCAGCTTCACTTTAAGCAGAATTATGTTGAGTATTGTATAATGCATTGTCATGGGCGCAAATAGAGGAGCGTGGTCCCTATGACCAGAGGGGGGCCCAGAGCCATAAGGGGGCCCCAATTACTACTTCACTCTCTCTGCAAGGGTTTTAGGACCCTTGCAAAATGGGCCCCCAGGCTCTGAGGGTCACAAGGGGGAGGCAAGGGAAAGGGTGTGAATATTATGGGGCCCCATCAAAGTTTGGTGGGTGGGGCCAGGGGACCCCAGCGTCACACACATGTGATGCTGTGTGAAACTCGACATGCAGAAGTGATTGCCAGAGGCACATTGGCGTCCCGCGTGTCCCGCCACCCTGTGCCGCTATAAGCTATCCAGTCACTGGTGCATTTATGGAATTATATCCAACCATACATGGCTATCCAAGAGAAGCTGGAGGACATTTATAAAGTTGCAGAGGTTATACGCATACCATCATTGGGAGCTCACACCTATCTTCAATGACCTGGAGGAATCTGCTAAGCAGGCCAGGAACTGATCTTTGAGCACTGTCTCCCTGCCGCTTACAAACAAGACTAATTACTGTCTAAGCTTTTTGTGCTTTGCTGCTGACCTTCTAACCCCTGCACAATATCTTTCCTTTGTCTATTAACTCCTTGCTTATAACGTGCCCGATGCTGGAGACAAGTCTGCGAGTGGGACTTACTCTATTGCTGCAACATATTACGCATTTGACGAGTCTGCAATTGGGACTGTTCAATTCAACTGGTTGCTAATTGGGCTGCTGGAGTTTTATTAAGTTTGAATCCTCACTAACAGTGAACTTTTGGCTGTTTGATCTATATGGTGCAACTTTCCGAGCTGGCCTGCTATTTGTATCCATATTGATGTGTGACATCTCTACTATATGGAGTCTCCACTCGATGGGTTTTCAAGGTTTTCATCTTTGTGGGTGGGTTCTTATAGGCTGTTTGACATCCATATTTTTGATTTGAGTATTTTTCTATAATAAAGTGAATCCTATTTGCATCAATTAATACTCTTTTTCAAAGTGATTGGTTGGACTCTGATTACTTGCACCAAACGTTTTTATGATACCCCATCAAAGTTTTGCTGGGGGCCCCCATGATTTGCAGTTATGCTCATGTGCATTGCACATAATATAGTGCATTCTGCTCTACTCATCATGTGGTAAGACTTTACTCACGTTATTTTCCTTGCTACAGTTTATTGCATACACCCCCTTATGTGAACATAATACCAATAAATATGTAGTCCTTTTCAGAAGAACATGTTATGGATGCACATGTCATTAATTTCTTATTTGGTGGTTCTTGATAAAGGGTTTGGCTACATTTATGAACTCCACAAGTTCAGTCTGCTAATGAATTCAAATAGCTATTTAGATATCGTTGTCTAGTTATGTGTAATAAAGATGAAGTGAGCACTGTGTCCTTGGACATCGACTGCATATGATGTCAGAAGGGGCCTAAACTTGGCTGTGTTTCAATATAAGGAAATAAACACACATTAAATCCTCTCCCTACACAAAAACAACAGCGCAGGCCTCTGTACAACAGCGTAGCAGCCCCTAGTACAGAGCACATGCAAAGTTAGAGCACGGCAACACTGTATACTGGTGTTGGTGTTTGAATTCAGGACCACATGTATCCAGCACCATTTCAGCATGGAACAGCAGGATGGGGTGCATTTTATTTAAAGGATAACTGTAACTAACAAGAGGGATATGGGGACTGCCATATTTATTTCCTTTCAAACAACTGCCTAGGTATCCTGCTGATCGTCTGCCTCTAATACATTTCACCATAGACCCTGAACAAACATATGCAGATCAAGTGTTTCTGACATCATTGTCAGATCTGACAAGATTAGTCACACGCTTGTTTCTGGTGTTATTCAAATACTACTGCAGCCAAATAGACCAGAATGGCTGCTAGACAACTGGTATTTGTTAGAACCTGTTCTATATCACCTTGCTTCGACACCATTAACTTCTTACAGTTGCGTCTCACAGACTGTGAGATCACTTGACTCTCAACACAGCAAGCAGGAGATAGACTTTCTCAGGCTTCTTCAAGGTTTACGTTATTTATTCAAGAAACAGAAATACAGATAGACACAGTTCGTCATATCCTAGCCACGCCAATCTTCATGTTGCGTTACATGCTTCTTGATTAGACTTCCTGCTGAAGTCAATCAGGTACCTTCTTCCTAACTACGTTATACTAGACTACCTATGTACAGCATACATTATATCAGATTACATGTATAATGGAAATACTTAGAGGTTCCAGTCAGCCTTTAGATCTAGTGGGAAAGTCAGAAGCAGAGTGAGCTCTGAGTGCCCACCTAGGTTTTTAATACCGACTAGGAAAGAGTTAAACGTGACATCATATTCGCCATCCCCTAGACCAGACTATTGGATGAACCCCATCGTGGTGTCATAATACCCACCCACTCGATTAATATTTAATGTCACCTTTCCTTTACTTACTGGAATGTGGATATTTAGTAAATATGGCTGATGTTTATTGTTCCAGTGGCGTACAAGCTGAGGTCAGTGAGACCTGCGGCCTTGTCCATAGAACAGCTTCTTGGTATGTTCTAGTTCTGCTGACAGAACTGCAGATTTTCTCTCTAAGAGAAAATCCCTTAAAGGGCAGGTCTGCTCCTCAAGCCTTTTTGACTAACTCAGTCCAAATAACTGAGGCCTACTTACATTATAACAATCCCCCCTAAAAAGGCTTGACCCGCAGATCTCAGCTTCTGAACCCACTCGTACCTGGTTTCTTTTCTTTAGGTTTCACTTTTTGATGTTCGTGCTCACACAACTTCTCTGCTCTAGGCGGTTATCCCTGGAAGAGAGAGCAAGACCTCTTGGTCTTCCTGTAACCAGGCTCTCTGGGGAGGCCCTACTTCTAAGTCCCTCTATTCCACATGCTCAGCATTTGCGTCACTTGCGTAGCACTCACAAACTTGCATGACCACAGAAAAGTAAAACTTGTGTGTTTGTTACTCAATGGAGCAGTGCCAGGTGCCTTCTAAAAGAGAGCCTTTATACAATCAGCTCCATCACCGGTACTACTAAACCTATACCCGTAACCCTGTATATCCCTTAATTTAAAAATATTGGTTCATGAGATTGTTTATGAGGCACCAATCTCTTGACCAGGTTAATTTGTTTTACGTAATTTTAACACGCAACCTCACCTGGGTAATGATGCCTAAAGTTGTCATCCCCATCCAAACGACCAGTGGGTGTAGGAAGAACCTTTGAACTGCAGAGGCCCAGTCCGAGTGTCCCTGGAACATCACCGGAAACCTTTTCCACCAGGTCAGACTGGAACTCACCTGCTTATTTTTGTGTTCTACCTCGTTAAGATCACCTGGATCATGATGAAATCTTACCTCTAACTTAGTGTACTGTTTGTTTAACCGTTGTATCAAAGTGTGGTCGTCTTGGATCAAACCCTGTTCCCCTTTGTCTCATGTCGTGTTCTCTTTTAGGACGGGAACTACCCGTGAAACTTTGACCTTAAGAGTTCTCTTAAAAATTTGAGAAATAACGTCATCAAACCTGGATGACTGGATCCATATGGGATCTCCGCTCCCCCAATATGTTCCCCTTGACAGATCCCCCTGTTGGAACAATTATGAAAATGTACCTTGAATGTGTCCTTAGACATGATGCTAAAAAAACAAACCTTTCCTTCAGCCACCGGAACTGTCGGTTTGGCTTCAGGGTGGATCTTTTGAATGTTAGCCTTGCATTCTGCGTTATTGAGCCTGCAGGCTTCTTCACTAAATTTGACTTGCCCCGGCAAACACAGGTACCTCTGCAAGAATTGCCCGCATGAGGACAACTCTACTTTTTTTCACCTCCCCGTCTAGCACCAAAAAAGGTTGACCTCTCAGGTCCTGGTGTAAGACATGGGTTGAGGTGGGAACTAAAGAAGTGGCGGTGCCTAAAGGAATGTTGCACCGTTTCCATTTGTTCACCCAAACATCTCAGAGCTGCCATGCAAAAGATCCTTCTCCAGAAAAATCGATATACCTCTCCTTGTCCAATCTCAGTTGCACAGGATCTTTTAGCATCTCCCTGACAAAATATGTCCCCAACTGTCCTGATTGGACCTCTTCCCCCCTTATGTCCTGAGGCACACTATGTACCAGAGGTTGGGAAGACTGTACTCTCTGCAATCTTTCAATTAAGAGTACCTCTTCACTTACCCAACTAGCATGAGGATAAGTGGCTGCATATGGACTGTGTAATATCGTCCCCTGTGGTGACCCGTGTGGTGTGGATGGGGTTCCCTGTGTTGGCTTTCCCTCCCCCGGGACCGCTCTCCCCACCCTCTTTGTCACCTGGAAATGTGGCTTGATCTCGATTTTTACTTCTTGTTTCGAGAACCACCAACCCTCGGCTTTCCAGCCTTTACGTGTGTATAGTTGTTTCAGAGGCACTCTCTGTTGGTAGTTCCAGAGTGTGATGTCCCCCGCGTCTCTCCGGCAGGAGAATTGACGCCTCCTGCTCGTTCCTCTCCAATCTGGAACCATCTCACTCTGGATAACCAAGACAAGGTACCCCTGAATCACACACTCCACCTTTTGCATGTACCCATTGTACTGCAAGGTACCTTTTAACAAAACTTTGGATCGGTGCATCGATTCTGGGAGTGTGACATTCAAGAGCAGATTTACACTGCCGTTCACGTCACCCTTCCAGCACCCCTGACCTTTCAGACCTTTCACCCACATTGTGCGATGAAATTTGTCTGCACCTGGCACTTGTGTTCTCATTAACCCCTTATTATACATGAGAATGTCCTCTCTTCGTTCTCCTAGGACAAAATGGCAACCTAGGATCACCATCAGCACGGTACTCTTCATTATAAAGCACCACCTTGGGAAAGAAAAACATTAGCAATTTGCACTATGCTTTGCTCAGTCAGTTTTTGTTGTCGTTTTCCGATCTCAGGAATCTCGTGTTTTAGTCTCTTTCCAATTTCAGGAATCTCGTGTTTTAGTCTCTTTCCAATTTCAGGAATCTCGTGTTTCTCCAAACTTAGATTGGCATCTGGAACCTTTCGCTTATCCGACTGACATCTTCATCTTTGCTGCCAGCACTGCAGCTGTCTCGAGCCCATATTGCCAAACTCATGAAATTGAAATACAAACAAATCAATTCTTATTAACGATTTGGGATTCGCCCTGCGGCTTGTACTCTGTACACTTTAACTTGATCAATATATGCCGTAATTGATCTCGTTGCTTTATGGTTCTCATGAACTCTGTTTACTCTTATTGGTAGATTGGAGTTACAACCTCTCTCCCCTACCTAAGTACTATTCTCAGTACTTCCCGGGTTTCGGCACCATTGTTAGAACCTGTTTAAAATATGCTCCCGCGGACTTCACCTCTGGAAGCTCTCACCTCATTGCAGCTCCCTCCACATCCCCCCCTATCTGTCCATGCGCGGCCGTCGCATGCACAGATTACGGATGCCACACCTGTTGCTGCTTTGCAGGTGAGCCTGCAATGCTCTTACTCATTTTTGCATTTACTTATCTCGAACTTCCTCGCGATACCAACTCTGCTAGAAGTTCTGTGTGTTGTACCCTCTGATCAATGTTTGCCGTGCCACTACCCCCAGACTTCACAAAAAAAAATGGCTGCCTCCCTGTAGGAAGGAGCACTTTGCACTTAAACTACACAGGGTGCAGAGCTAAGCATACCAGCGTCACATGCCTGTATGCAGATCCCTGAATGCCCACGTGGTAGGTAGTCATATGGCAAACACCGTACTGATACACTGTCACTCTGTACATGGCAATTCTTTCATTTGTATAATTGCCCCATGAACTGCTGTCAGTTCTTGTTCTTTGTGCTACAATTGATAGGAGCTGGAAAAAACATATTTGACCAATCAGTGGACGAAAAAAAACGCACAAAAAACAGCCCCAGGACAGCATAGACCTCTTAGTCAAGCTCTGGCCCTGTCCACAACAAAAAACTGAAAAAAACGTTACCGCTCTGCAGCAGCGGCGACGGAAACCCGGATTGGTCAACTCCCTTTTTTCCAGCACCCCCTTGCTGCACTGTCCCCCCTTTTCTCTATTGGGAACTCCAGCTGCAACACCCATTAAGGTGCCCCACTTACAGGAATAATCCCATAAGCAACTCAGTACAGACCCTTTCCTGATCTGCGCTGTTCCTTGTCTCCCTGCACCTAGCTGGGAAACATTTCCTATCCGTGACCATGCTAGTCGTACAGTAATAGCTCGGTGCACGTATTCTGGCATTCCCCCCTCCCTTTCAGCTGCTCTGCCCGGAGCCGCGAGCACAGCCTGACGTGACGTGGATCCCCCAGCCCCTCCTCTCCCCTGCCATGACGTGTGGGAGTCATGACTCTTGGGGGCGGGCCCTCTCCACTGCCGCCATTTTGAGTCCTGGACTGCCAGCTAAGATGGCTGCTCCCATAGCAACCTCTCGATCCTATAAACCTTAGGAGAAAAAACAAACTCACACAGAACAAACATTTTATGCATAATTACACCTAGCATCTATACACAGTGCAGAAAATCAGCATTCCGCCACATACCCTCACGAATGCCTGCAAACCTGAGAAAAACAAACCCCACGTCTCAGCTGTAATCCGAACTGCAATCAGACATAAGGATCCCCAGAGACTTAGGAATCTCTCTCACTCTATCACAGACATAACTCTAAAACCACTTTAACTGTTACCATCCCAGCTAGAAACTTCTTCTGAGAGGAACATTTAGCAGCCGAAGCTGACCAAACAATATTAAACATATGCAGACATTTAAAAACATGTTAGCAGCACTGACTGGAACGAGTAGAAGCCTACTTATCTCTCTACGCTTTCCACTACGGACAGAGAGGAAAAAAACACACTGATCGGGAAAAAAACGCCAGCTCACCGAAGGAAAAAAACGTACTTCTAAGTTTTACAACTGTCTCACACTCCCTCTTCTGTCTACTCGTCTCCTCTCTCCCCCATCTACTTGCTCGAAAGCCGCCCCCCCTCCTCGTCTGCGGGGCGCTCTCTGCTAGACTAAAACACCGCTGGCCTCCCTCCAAGCTGTCCTCCCCCTACGCAGACAGCTTCTCTGAGAAAGCGAAAAAAAGAAAAAAAACAAACACAGCAAATACCACCAGCAGAAAAAAAAACATGCCTGTGACAAATGTGGATGTAACTACATTCTAAACCGTAACATACATTACAGAAACATTAAAGCCCGTACTATATACGATTTACACCGAAGGTAAAAAAATACGCAGACACCAAACTGCAATTAACACAGAATGTACACATCAACTCCTTGCACAATAAAGATAATGCAATATAACAACGTAAATCATACATGCCTGATCTGCGGACTCTTCGCAATTCATCAGCTTTCCGCAACTGTTCTCCGCGAAACTCAGATTGGACTCCGGAACGTCTGGGGGGGCTCCCACATCCCCCCTAGCGGATCGATCTCTCGCAGCACGTTGCCAGCTGGCCACAGAGGGTTCCGTCCGATCCTGTGTAGGCTTTTTAACAACTGCAGTGCACATGCAGTGTATCGTCCAAGAGTTTCGCCGCTGATTCCTCGAATTGCAGCCCGTGTGCTCGGCTCACGCACACCCACACCACTTATCAGCTTGATAAGCTTTTCCAGTCCGCGTCTACTCGGCTTGTTTTGCTGTGGAATATCTTGAAAACTTCTTCGGCCCCCGGCCCCTGTCTGCTTGTTCTGCTAGACAGTGTTTAATCAGGGTTTAATCGGCACCATTTTTAGAACCTGTTCTATATCACCTTGCTTCGACACCATTAACTTCTTACAGTTGCGTCTCACAGACTGTGAGATCACTTGACTCTCAACACAGCAAGCAGGAGATAGACTTTCTCAGGCTTCTTCAAGGTTTACGTTATTTATTCAAGAAACAGAAATACGGATAGACACAGTTCATCATATCCTAGCCATGCCAATCTTCATGTTGCGTTACAAGCTTCTTGATTAGACTTCCTGCTGAAGTCAATCAGGTACCTTCTTCCTAACTACGTTATACTAGACTACCTATGTACAGCATACATTATATCAGATTACATGTAGAATGGAAATACTTAGAGGTTCCAGTCAGCCTTTAGATCTAGTGGGAAAGTCAGAAGCAGAGTGAGCTCTGAGCGCCCACCTAGGTTTTTAATACCGACAAGGAAAGAGTTAAACGTGACATCATATTCGCCATCCCCTAGACCAGACTATTGGATGAACCCCATCGTGGTGTCATAATACCCACCCACTCGATTAATATTTAATGTCACCTTTCCTTTACTTACTGGAATGTGGATATTTAGTAAATATGGCTGATGTTTATTGTTCCAGTGGCGTACAAGCTGAGGTCAGTGAGACCTGCGGCCTTGTCCATAGAACAGCTTCTTGGTATGTTCTAGTTCTGCTGACAGAACTGCAGATTTTCTCTCTAAGAGAAAATCCCTTAAAGGGCAGGCCTGCTCCTCAAGCCTTTTTGACTAACTCAGTCCAAATAACTGAGGCCTACTTAAATTATAACAGTATTGTTTTTAAGGAAATAAATATGTCAGCCTCCATATTCTTCTCACTTCAGTTGTCCTTTAACTCTGATATTTCTTCCTTCCAAGCTGGAGTTAAATAAAGCACAACCTGTCCTCCGGTTTGGTGCTGTTTGGTGCTAATGAATGCATGTGTTTGGGTTCCAGAATTTAAACTCCAACACCACTGTATGTGCTATGTGATGTTTGCCCTGGATGTTTTTGGATATGTCCAATGATAAAGGAAATCTTCACTGACAAGTGCGGACCGTTTCTCTTTTCCTGTGACTTTTGGACCTGCTAACCAGGTAGTGCACTGTCGTGGAGTTCGGTGGGATGTAGCGGTGTTCACTCCATGCAAATTTCCAACACCACTGTATGCACACCATAAAACACACTCCAGTTTTTCTGCATGTGAATCTTTAAAGCAATAGCAAACTGTCCACAGACCTAAAGTAGTGTTACGCAGTCAGCATACATTTATCTTGCATAACCATCGTCTTTCTCCTCTCAAAGGGAGACATCTGCACACAGTCATCTTGCTGTTATAGTTGGCCTGCCCTTTTTTCTTGCTGCAGCCAATCAGCCTGCACAAAACTTGTAGTAACTGACTTTTTCCTCTATCCAACACTTATGATCCCATATCTGATACCATATATGTGATATGTTCTCTGCTTCCAAGCAACCGCTTCCCATTCCCATTGTGCTGACTGTGTGCAGAATGCTTGCTGGAAACTCTGAAACAAATTACCACTTATAATTGTATTGTGTTCTATTGTAGATCACCTCTATATTCCTAACGCTAACCCTCAGTATTTTTCAAATGTTAACTCCCAAAGTACTAAAGATTGGTCCTGTTATACCCATAAACAGTTCAGTATTCCAGCCATCATAAAATGTATAACAAGGCAACCCCTACATTACACACATGTGCTATCCATCCATGCATGTTGTACATGTGCATTGTACTTTTAGCAATATTCTGTATACACATGCTGTACACTTACCTATGCACTGTACAGCCACACACTGTGCACTTACTCATATGCACTGTACACTTACCCACATGCTTTAGACTTACACATGTGCTGTACACTTACCCACACACTGTACTCTGTCTTCTAACCTGTGCTGTTTCCAATGGGCACCAATTTGATGGTAATTATTAAATTGGAAGTGCAGGTTAACATTTAACTGAAGTGTACAAATATATTAAAAATCGCTTTAAATAGGCCCATTTGTTAGCTATCATAGTACTGGCAGACTTTCTGTAGAAGACAAGGCAGTTAGTGTTGCTGTACAGATACTGTTGCACTCTTGTGTACCCCCAATATCCCATCCCATGCCCTTTACAAGTAAAACAAGGCACTTATATGAGTTTGTTTTA
Source organism: Hyperolius riggenbachi (assembly GCF_040937935.1). NCBI lineage: Eukaryota > Metazoa > Chordata > Amphibia > Anura > Hyperoliidae > Hyperolius > Hyperolius riggenbachi. The sequence continues at coordinate 504,450,545 of NC_090646.1, read as the reverse complement.
CATTTCTTGGTTTCAGCCTATCGCCTCAAAGGCCATGCTCCCAAACTAAGCATAAGTGGGTGGTGCAAGATTTTTTTTTTTCTTTTTTAAAAAGTCAGTTCCAGGTCAGGTGCCACAGGGGTGTGCATTTGCATGAGGGAAGGATATTATTATTATTATTTATTATTATTATTTAGTATTTATATAGTGCCGACATCTTCCGCAACGCTGTACAGAGTATATAGTCTTGTTACTAACTGCCCCTGAGAGGAGCTCACAATCTAGTCCCTACTATAGGATAGGATTGGGTCAAAGGGGATCCTGAGAAAACCAAGAGTAGACAGGAATACTACTCCAGCTATCCACTACAGCAGTGGTCCTCAAACTAAGGCCCACGGGCCAAATGCGGCCTCCTGAGGCTTTTTCACCGGCCCCCACTCACAAAATATATTACTTGTTGATGTGGTCCACTGCATCTTTAAATATTGATGTCTCGCATATAGAATAGCACTGCTGGTACCATTAATCCACAGGGAAGTCAGCGAGCAGTCATTCACTGGCTTCCAATCCAATTCTGTATCAGGTGACACTGCTGTCCAATTGGACAACAGGTTGCTCCCTGAGTATGCTTTACTGTCTGGCTAAAATAGGTTTTTCACTATCTGCACATGCTGTATCTGCTTTAGTTAAATGGGAGACAAAAGGGCTGCCTGTGTAAACAGGTAATAGTTTACACTACCTAGGTTCAATGCAATGTTTTCTACATCATACAGTATTATGTATAGTCCTAATTACAACAGAGAAAGAACATGTGTGCATCAACCAAGTGAACCTGACAAATCTGGCTTTGCAAATTTGGCCTATTGGCTAATCACGAGACATTGCTCATGCAAATAAGAGTGCCTGGGACCCCCGCGGCCCCCCGGTTGTATGGGGGCAATGGGAAGCCTCCTCGTGGCGCCCCTGGATAGTGCTATATAGCATGAACTAATTCCCGCAGGGCGATTGTTTTGCGGTTTTTGGTTTTTGACCCTGCATATTTAGGCATGCGAAAGCAAATGCTTATTTGCATGAGCAATGTCTCGTGATTAGCCAATAGGCCAAATTTGCAAAGCCAGATTTGTCAGGTTCACTTGGTTGATGCACACATGTTCTTTCTCTGTTGTAATTATTATGTATAGTCCGCCCCCAATAGTTTGAAGTATGTTGACCCGGCCCTTAACAGAAAAAGTTTGGGGACTCCTGCACTACAGCATGAGGGGCTCTCCACAAGAGGCGCAGTACACCCTCCTCCCTCCTATGCCCCCACTGCATCATCAGGGCTTCTCCTTGACTTAAATGATAGTTGTAACAGATTGACCAGCAAGCTCATGGTGAACCAAAACTCCTAGGAGTATGTAAGGGGCTAAAAGAGGCCAAAAAGCCTCCTTACTAATATGATAGTTGTTCATACTGGTGGTAGAGCAGTACCATAAACAATGTGCATGACAGAATTATGATGCAGTGCCCCATTTACGTGTAAAGTATTTCACTGTTATCAGTTCCAAGTGGAGGTTATCACTCTCCATGGGGGGGCTGGAGGTAGGTCCATTATTCACTCTATTAATTAACTGGTGCTAAAATGTTGGTTTTATTAGTAGGACAGAATCATGTGCAAAGGTTTCCAAAGTAAACATTTTACCTTTATTGCTCTAGAGTTTTTAGATGATGTTTACTTTTTGCTTGTCAGAAAAATAGTCACATTGCACTTCTCAGTCCAGATGCAAAGATACAGAGGAACATGGTTCACTTAAAATGTCTAATGACATAAAACCAAATATAGTAATCTGACCTTTATGTAGAACTTTAAACTCTTTGCTTCCCTGATGAGTCATATGTTAGATCACAATCAGTTGTCTTTGATCCATCTTACAGCTCCGGTTCTGGAATTTGGTCCAGTGAAGGATGTGTTCGTGTTGAAGGAGACTTAAACTACTCTGTATGTCGGTGCAATCATCTCACCAACTTTGCAATACTGATGCAAGTTGTGCCAGTTCAGGTAAGGAATGACAGAGTTTAGATGATTTCCTCATTCGGGCGCTGGACGGCACAAAATAACAGGTTTTCTTTCAGGGGGATGGAGTTTCCATGTATTTGTTTGTTAGTTTGTAGAGGTGATTGGAAAAATGTGGCATGGACATACCCTGCAGACCATGCAATAAATGGCACTTCTACTGGTGTTTTAGTAATCCAGCTACATTGAACCTAGTGTTTTTCTGTACTGTTCCATGGATGACTTTCTTATTATTGTTATTTGATTTATTCAGACTTGTCAGAATGAATGAATGCATTACCAGACAGAGTACTGTGATACTTGATCAGTTTGTTTATTTTTTACTTTTCGTACTCCTCAGCAGAGATGTCGCGAACCTCCGATTTTCGGTTCGCGAACACTGTTCGCAAACTCCTGCGGAAGGTTCGGTTCGCGTAAAAGTTCGCGAACCGCAATAGACTTCAATGGGGAGGCGAACTTTGCAAAATAGAAAAAATTATGCTGGCCACAAAAGTGATGGAAAAGATGTTTCAAGGGGTCTAACACCTGGAGGGGGGCATGGGGAAGTGGGATACATGCCCAAAGTCCCGGGGAAAAATCTGGATGTGACGCAAAGCAGCGTATTAAGGGCAGAAATCACATTGAATGCTAAATTGCAGGCCTAAAGTGCTTTCAAACATCTTGCATGTGTATACATCAATCAAGGAGTGTAATTAGAGTACTGCTTCACACTGACACACCAAAATCACTGTGTAACGCACCGCAAACAGCTGTTTGCGTAGTGACTGCCATGCTGGACTGGTGCGCAACATGGCCAGAGTGCAGGCCGTGGCAGTGTTCAAGCCCATATGGTCGCCGGGCTGTGGTAGCTCAATGATAGAACAACAGTGACTGTCAACCTGATCAAATTTGGTCTGTCCACAATGAAGCAACGACCTTATTATCTTCTTGTATGTAGGTAGGCATAGGTAGGTGTCCCAGTAGTTAGCTAGGCATAGGTAGGAGACCCAGTATAGGTAGGTAGGTGCCTCAGTAGTTAGCTAGGCATAGGTAGGAGTTCCAGACTAGGTAGGTAGGCATAGGTAGGTGCCTCAGTAGTTAGCTAGGCAAAGGTAGGAGACCCAGTATAGGTCGGTAGGTGTCCTAGTAGTTAGCAAGGCATAGGTAGGAGACCCAGTATAGGTAGGTAAGCATAGATAGGAGTCCCAGTATAGGTAGGTAGGTGCCTCATTAGTTAGCTAGGCATAGGTAGGAGTCCCAGTATAGGTAGGTAGGCATAGGCAGGAGTCCCAGTAGTTAGCTAGGCATAGGTAGGAGTCCCAGCATAGGTAGGTAGGCATAGGTAGGTGTCCCAGTAGTTAGCTAGGCATAGGTAGGAGACCCAGTATAGGTAGGTAAGCATAGGTAGGAGTCCCAGTATAGGTAGGTAGGTGCCTCATTAGTTAGCTAGGCATAGGTAGGAGACCCAGTATAGGTAGGTGTCCCAGTAGTTAGCTAGGCATAGGTAGGAGTCCCAGTATAGGTAGGTAGGCATAGGTAGGTCCCCCTAGTATAGGTAGGTAGGTAGGTAGGTGTCCCCGTATAGGTAAGTAGGTGCCCCAGTAGTTAGGTAGGTATAGATAAGTGTCCCAGTATAGATAGTTAGGCAGGGCCTTGCTGGCACAGTAATAACACTTACCAAGGTCCAGCTGCAACAGATAGGGCTGTATAATGTTAGTGTCAGTGAGCAACACACAAAAAAAACACATCAGGAAAACATTAGAGCTCTCAAAAGAGCTGTTGAGGGGTTCTATTTTAGCAATAACAATCAGCCAGGAGCAAGCCAAGAGCCTAACTAATCTTTCCCTAGGAGAAAAAATCTGCAGCAGCTCTCCCTAGTCTGTCTATTTGCAGCAGGCACACGAGTGAGTGTCATGGCCAGTGAGCCTGCCTTATACAAGGGGGGGGGGGGGGGTGTATTAGAGGAATAATAAGTCCGGGACCGGTGGCAGGGAACGGAGGATCTTGGGAGGGGGGCGCGGGACATGACAGCTGCAGGGGGCTGATAGAAGCCCCAGGTAAGTGTAAGTTTTTTGTTTTTAAAATCCTCCACAGAACCCCTTCAAAGTGTACCCAAGGTGATATGTGACATTATGAGATAAACATGTGTATGTACACTGCCAAACATATTAACAACCAGGCTGTTTTACTTGTTTTATTTTACTGCCTGAAAGAGTTTATTTCTAGGCATGAACGTGACAGCTTTTGATTTGTCAGCACCCTGTCCGGAATATAGTAAACACCACTGATAAACAAATTACAGCAATAAAACTTTTCCTGGCAGAATACAACTTCTGAAGGCATGGAGAGATAAAATACATGGACCTTTTTCTATCTCTGGGACACTTAACAGGCTGCCCCTGATTAGAGACAGTAAAACATTCAACCTACTTTGTAAATGTTTAAAGCAGAACTAAAGATTCATAAAAAAAAAGAGTTTCACTTACCTGGGGCTTCTTCCAGCCCCCTGCAGCCGCCCTGTGCCTGCAATGTCTGGAAATGATGCTCCGGTCCTCCGCAGTGGCTTAGTTTCATTTTCCCAGTCGTGGAGCCACTGTCCCTGCGCTTACTCGCTCTCGTTCACGTCACCGTGGCCGTCCTGCGAACTATGCAGTGCGCGTTCTGTAGTAAGCGGACTGCACATGTCCAGGACGGCCTCGGTGACGTGAACGAGAGCGAGGATGCGTGCAGAGATTGACATGAAAGTTGGCAAACCAGAAACAGAGCCACTACGGGGGACCGGAGCATTGTTCCAGGTCATCAAGGGTACAGGGCGGCTGCAGGGGCAGAAGCCCCAGGTAAGTGAATTTTTAATTTTTAAAAAAAAAAAATTTATGAATCTTCTGTTAAGCTTTAAATAGAAAAGAAAACCATGGGAAACTTAAAAAGTCCTTTTTAGGAGTAGAAGGATAAATATCTATATATATATATATAATAGAGTAAGTGCCTCAACCTTCAAACAAGAAGAAGAAGTAGTGCCCTGCCCCCAGGGCCGGTCCAAGCAAGAAGAAGGGGCTGGTCCAAGCAAGAAGAAGAAGTAGTGTCATATCCAACCAAGGGCAAAGAGGGATAATTTGCATATTCAGTAGCAGTGCATTGTGGGTAACCACAAATGTTCACTTATAGCGGAATTATTGCAGATTTGCTTCTGTTTTAAGGAGGAAAATTACACCAAGTTTTGCTTTTTTTAGTAGGAGGGATTTTTGGTCTCTTTTATCCCCCTACACATTCTTAGAAGTTTGGGTCACCCTGCGCTGCTTGGTTACTCTGTTGTACTGGTCCAAACCCTATCTCATACAGCCATATCAATCTCTGCTATGGCTATCATTCATGAAAGTGCTGTCGGAATGGAGAATCAGTGTGGGAAAACACTGCTGACGGTGTTTTAGACTTCTGGCTGCTGATTCATAATAAAGTATCCAGGTGCGGTAGCAGTGTGGAGATTCCCTAAACTAGGCTGGCGGTACGCTTGCGGAGACACGCAACCTGCCGAGTTGAAACATTTCTCCGTGTTCCGCTCTACTGCAGCTGCCTGGGAGGTCTCTGTGTCTCCATTCACTTAACATTGTTATCGCCACATCAGAGGGAGCGGTACTTCCCGACCTCACACCGCTTGCGGTGATCTTTATGAATTAACATTTTGCTAATTTTTTTACAACAATCACCGCACAAGGCGGTGATTTATCGCTCTGCTCGATAATGTCAGCTTTTGATGCAGAAGGAGCCTTTATGAATGCAGATTTTGCTATGCGTGCGGGAAAGTCAGCTGTTTTAAGCATTTCCGCATGCGTACATGCTTTATGAATGATAGCCTATGTAGTGATGAGAACCAAAGGTCTGAAATAGGCTGTCACATGTGGGTTTGATATGACTGTGTAAAACTTAAAGCTATAGGCTTGCTTGGCTTACTAAGGGTGAAAAGGAATAATTTGCATATTTAGTAGCGGTGCATTGTGGGTAATCACAAATGTTCACTTATAGCTGAGTAATTGCATATTTCTTTCTGTTTTAGGAAGGCAAATTACACCAAGCTTTGCTTTTTTTAGTAGGAGGTATTTTTGGTCCCTTTTATCCCCCTATACATTACGAGTGGTTTGGGTCACCCTGAGCTGCTTGGTTACTCTGTTGTACTGGTCCAAGCCCTATCTCATTCAGCTGTATCAATCCCTGCAATGTACTGATGAGGACCAAAAGTCTGAAACAGACTGTCTACATGTAGGTTTGATATGACTGTGTTAAATTTAAAGCTATATGCTTGCTATACACCAGCGGCTCTGTATGCTTGCTTGGCTTACCAAGGGGGAAGAGGGGTAATTTTCATATTTAGTAGCAGTGCATTGTGGGTAACCACAAATGTTCACTTATAGCTGAATTATTGCAGATTTCCTTCTGTTTTAAAAAGGCAAATTACACCAATACATTTGCAGGAAGTGACGACAGTGGAATGCACGATGGAACACGGAAGAGGTGAGCAGTGGTGCTCAGCAGAGCTCGAATATTCGAGTAGCTCGAATATTCGAGCTCTTTTTCAGCTATTCGAGCTCGGTATTCGAGCTCCGAATAGCTGGAGCTATTCGAATGGGCTATCCGAGTACACTCGAATAGCCCATTCACTATTCGAGCTATTCGAGCAACCCGGCGCTATTCGAGCTCGGTACCGAGCTCGAATAGCGTCATAGCCCAGATTGATGTCCTTAGAGCCAATCAGAGGGCTCCCAGGCCCTCTGACGGCAGCCAATCACAGAGGGGGACCCTGGCCAGCCCCTACCCTATAAATAGCGGCCGCCATGTTCCGTTTCTCCGTGCTTGCCTGAGACTTGTACAGAGAGAGAGTTGCTCCTTTGTGCTTTGGCTTAGCAAGAGCTCTATTGTGGTCATTTACCTAGCCTTTTTGCTCACATACACCTCCTATACACACCTATATTGTTGTTAGTTATTTAGACATTGTATTTTAGTTAGTAGCTTGTGTGTTACATTAGAGACAGGCAGCTGCTGCAAGCTTACAGGTTTAGGCCTCAGGGGGGCCTTGCCTCTGTGGGCAGCTGTCCTCTGTTTATTTCTCTCATCTATACCAGTATTTCTGCTGTCCTTTACTAATAGTATTGTAGTTATACTGTACTAGGAGTAGGACACTCACTGACTGTCACTGTTTATAGGCTACTAGCTAGCTCCTGCGTGTGTGCACTCACTCACTGTCTGTGTGTACACACACTCTATTTCCTTCTGATTACTGATAGATTATTGTTAGTTAGTTGTACTTACTTACTACTTACTCTTACTGTACCCGTAGGGACACTCACTGTCACTGTTCATATAGGCTACTAGCTCCTGCGTGTGCGCACTGCACTCACTGTCTGAGTGTACACACACAACACACACTCTATTTCCTTCTGATCGCTGATTGATTATCGTAATTAGTTAGTTGTACTTACTGTTACTACTTACTCTTACTGTACTAGGAGTCTAGGACACTCAGTCACTGTCCATAGGCTACTAGCTCCTGCGTGCGTGCACTCACTGTCTGAGTGTACACACACAACACACACTCTATTTCCTTCTGATCGCTGATTGATTATCGTAATTAGTTAGTTCTACTTACTTACTGTTACTACTTACTCTTACTGTACTAGGAGTCTAGGACACTCAGTCACTGTGTTCATAGGCTACTAGCTCCTGCGTGCGTGCACTCACTGTCTGAGTGTACACACACAACACACACTCTATTTCCTTCTGATCGCTGATTGATTATTGTAATTAGTTAGTTCTACTTACTGTTACTAATTACTCTTGCTGTACTAGGAGTCTAGGACACTCAGTCACTGTTCATAGGCTACTAGCTCCTGCGTGCGTGCACTCACTGTCTGAGTGTACACACACAACACACACTCTATTTCCTTCTGATCGCTGATTGATTATCGTAATTAGTTAGTTGTACTTACTGTTACTACTTACTCTTACTGTACTAGGAGTCTAGGACACTCAGTCACTGTCCATAGGCTACTAGCTCCTGCGTGCGTGCACTCACTGTCTGAGTGTACACACACCACCCACACTCTATTTCCTTCTGATCGCTGATTGATTATTGTAATTAGTTAGTTCTACTTACTGTTACTACTTACTCTTACTGTACTAGGAGTCTAGGACACTCAGTCACTGTGTTCATAGGCTACTAGCTCCTGCGTGCGTGCACTCACTGTCTGAGTGTACACACACCCACACTCCATTTCCTTCTGATCGCTGATTGATTATTGTAATTAGTTAGTTCTACTTACTGTTACTACTTACTCTTACTGTACTAGGAGTCTAGGACACTCAGTCACTGTGTTCATAGGCTACTAGCTCCTGCGTGCGTGCACTCACTGTCTGAGTGTACACACACCCACACTCCATTTCCTTCTGATCGCTGATTGATTATTGTAATTAGTTAGTTCTACTTACTGTTACTACTTACTCTTACTGTACTAGGAGTCTAGGACACTCAGTCACTGTGTTCATAGGCTACTAGCTCCTGCGTGCGTGCACTCACTGTCTGAGTGTACACACACAACACACACTCTATTTCCTTCTGATCGCTGATTGATTATCGTAATTAGTTAGTTGTACTTACTGTTACTACTTACTCTTACTGTACTAGGAGTCTAGGACACTCAGTCACTGTCCATAGGCTACTAGCTCCTGCGTGCGTGCACTCACTGTCTGAGTGTACACACACCACCCACACTCTATTTCCTTCTGATCGCTGATTGATTATTGTAATTAGTTAGTTCTACTTACTGTTACTACTTACTCTTACTGTACTAGGAGTCTAGGACACTCAGTCACTGTGTTCATAGGCTACTAGCTCCTGCGTGCGTGCACTCACTGTCTGAGTGTACACACACCCACACTACATTTCCTTCTGATCGCTGATTGATTATTGTAATTAGTTAGTTCTACTTACTGTTACTACTTACTCTTACTGTACTAGGAGTCTAGGACACTCAGTCACTGTCCATAGGCTACTAGCTCCTGCGTGCGTGCACTCACTGTCTGAGTGTACACACACCACCCACACTCTATTTCCTTCTGATCGCTGATTGATTATTGTAATTAGTTAGTTCTACTTACTGTTACTACTTACTCTTACTGTACTAGGAGTCTAGGACACTCAGTCACTGTGTTCATAGGCTACTAGCTCCTGCGTGCGTGCACTCACTGTCTGAGTGTACACACACCCACACTCCATTTCCTTCTGATCGCTGATTGATTATTGTAATTAGTTAGTTCTACTTACTGTTACTACTTACTCTTGCTGTACTAGGAGTCTAGGACACTCAGTCACTGTTCATAGGCTACTAGCTCCTGCGTGCGTGCACTCACTGTCTGAGTGTACACACACCACCCACACTCTATTTCCTTCTGATCGCTGATTGATTATTGTAATTAGTTAGTTCTACTTACTGTTACTACTTACTCTTACTGTACTAGGAGTCTAGGACACTCAGTCACTGTGTTCATAGGCTACTAGCTCCTGCGTGCGTGCACTCACTGTCTGAGTGTACACACACCACCCACACTCTATTTCCTTCTGATCGCTGATTGATTATTGTAATTAGTTAGTTCTACTTACTGTTACTACTTACTCTTACTGTACTAGGAGTCTAGGACACTCAGTCACTGTCCATAGGCTACTAGCTCCTGCGTGCGTGCACTCACTGTCTGAGTGTACACACACCACCCACACTCTATTTCCTTCTGATCGCTGATTGATTATTGTAATTAGTTAGTTCTACTTACTGTTACTACTTACTCTTACTGTACTAGGAGTCTAGGACACTCAGTCACTGTGTTCATAGGCTACTAGCTCCTGCGTGCGTGCACTCACTGTCTGAGTGTACACACACCCACACTCCATTTCCTTCTGATCGCTGATTGATTATTGTAATTAGTTAGTTCTACTTACTGTTACTACTTACTCTTACTGTACTAGGAGTCTAGGACACTCAGTCACTGTGTTCATAGGCTACTAGCTCCTGCGTGCGTGCACTCACTGTCTGAGTGTACACACACTAAATTTACTTGTGATTACTACTGATTATTGTAACTGCTAGTTGTACTTCCTGACTGTTACTACTTACTTACTGTACTAGGGGACACTCACTCAGTCACCTCACCAACCAACCCACTCCATTAAAGTACCCCACTTTTCACCCGCCCTTTTAAAAAACTTTTGTCTATACGCCCAAAACATTGAAGATGTCTGGAAGTGGCAGCCAGCGCGGTTTGGGCAAGGGCAAGGGCAGCAAGGGAATCAGGAGGAGAGGGAGCAGCATTGTGGCAAGCCGCGGCCGCGGGCGCGCCACCATGCACAGTTCCGCAGCAGCAGCAGCAGCGTCAGTGGCTAACATTCCTCCCATAGCCACTGGCCGTGGACGCCTTGGGCGCCGCCCAGCAGGAGCATCTGCAACTCACGCTGCAGAGACACAGCAGCAGCAGCGTGTAGCACCTGCTCCCATTTTCCTCCAGCCGGGTCGGAAACGTCCCATTGAGGAAAAGGATGCAGACACTGTGGTGCAACTCATGACGGAGGATGAGCAGCCCGCCATCAGCTCTGCATCCGAGGCCTCCAACCTCACCACCACCACCACCACCCCTGTTCGCAGCAGCCGCCCAGCAGGGCCTGGGGAGGAGGCCAGTTCACCATCAGTCGCCGACCTGTCACTCAGCAGTCTTTTTACCCCAGGCACCATCAGGGTATTGTCTGCTGTTGTTGGCGATTTTGAGGAGGAGATGCTGATGGGCACTTTGGGGGAGGAGGGATTGGACAGCAAGACTGTGGCGACAGTCAAGCGTCCCATCCATGCATCAGGAGAGGAGTTTGGGGGGGTCATCATCCCAGCAGGACATGTTTTAGGAGGGGCATGATGATGATGACCCGGTGACAGACAGAGACTGGGTGCCACCACCTCCAGGGGATGTCGTCCTCAGCAGCTCTGAGGAGGAGGAGGAGGATGCGCTTGTGGGCCTTGCAAGGAGGCGCATCATTGCAAGCATTGGCAGCGTCCCACAGCCTGCTGGTGTCTCAGGCTCAGCAGCAGCAGCAGCAGCATCAGCCAGTACCACCACCAGCCGCACCCAAGCCCCCCCCCCAACCACCACAGGGAGACAGGCAGCAGCGCTTCCATGCCGTAGGGGGATGTTTCTGTCACCAATCTGGCGGTTTTTCACCATGCCCACTGTGTACAGCAAGTACGCCACTTGCAACCACTGTCAGCGGAAGTTGAGCAGAGGTGCAGACCCCTTAAAGTTCAGCACCAGCTCGCTCATCAACCACCTTGCGGCTAAACATTTCCACCAGCATGAGGAGTTCCAGAGGCTGAAGGCATCTGGTGCTGGCAGTGGCACCACACCCATCACTGCACAGCCTTCAGCAGCAGCAGCAGCAACAGCAGCCACCCGCCCTCCTGCTCCTCCAGCAGCACCAGCAGGAGTGCGGAAACGCACTGCTCCTCCCCCCTCTGCAACTCCTGCCGCCGACACTGAGGCCTGTTCTGGCAGCCAGTCCTCAGTGGCCTCCTCTGCTGTGTCTGCTGATTCCCGTGTCAGCAAAAGGCCACGCCAGAGCCTTTTGAGCGAGTCCTTCCAGGGGGTGGTTAGGGCTCTGCCTCCCAGCAGCCGTCGCGTGCGGCAGCTGAACGGCTTGCTGGCACGGGCCATGTGCTCCCAACTCCTGCCGTACACGCTCGTGCAGGAGGGGAGCGACATTCGTGCGCTGCTTGCTTGCGCAGCCCCAGACTGGCAGCTCCCCAGCAGACACTTCTTTGCCCGCAAGGCCATTCCTGCACTGCACCGCTTTGTGATGGCCAATGTGGAGCGAGGGCTGGAGCACGCGGTTGGTGAAAGGGTCCACGTCACCATGGACTCCTGGAGCAGCCGCTTTGGGACAGGCCGCTACCTGTCCTTCACTGTCCACTGGGTCAGCTTGGTGGAAGGGGGTGAGTATGGGAGAGCAGCAGCGGGCACAGCAGCAGCAGCAACACAGTGGGTGGTGCCACCCCGCAGGGTCAGGGGAACTGCAGCAGGTTCCTCCGATCCTCTGCCATCCTCCGGCACACCTGGCCAAACCCCCCGCCTCAGCAGCAGCGTGAAGGCCCGCCACTGCCAAGCGCTGCTGCACTTGGTCAGCCTTGGGAAGACCAAGCTGACGGCAACCCATGTGTTGGCCAAACTCCAGGAGCAGGAGAGGATTTGGCTGACCCCCAGAGGCCTCAGAGTCGGAGAGGTGGTGGCCGACAATGGGGCCAATCTGGTTGCCGCAATAGACAGGGGAAACCTGACCCACATCCCCTGTCTTGCCCACGTGCTGAACCTGGTGGTGCAGAAGTTCCTGCGCACCTACCAGGGGATGGGCGAACTGCTGGAAACGGCAAGGAATGTTGTGCGTCACTTCCGGCGCTCGGCTGCAGCCTGTGCGAGCCTGGAAGACGTGCAAAAGGAGCTGGATCTGCCACGCCATCGGCTGATCCTTGACGTTCCGACTCGCTGGAACTCCACCCTGGCGATGTTGGAGCGTCTGGTTGAACAGAGGCACGCTGTCAACCAGTACCTTGCCCTGGCCACTGTTTCCGCAGCTCAGAGAAGGGACAAGACCAGCAACATCCCGTCCATCGTCCCCGATGATGACTGGAGGCACATGCAGCAGGTGTGCTTTGTGCTGGCTCCCTTCCTGCAGGCCACAAACATGGTGAGCAGGGACCATGCTATGGTCTGCGAGTGGGTGCCCCTGGTTTCTCTGCTGAACAGGGCCCTCGATGCTTTGCTGGAACAGGGAGCGGCAGCCTTGGACCAGCAGGAGCGGCAACCAGCTGCGCAGTCCACCTCTGAGGGGGAGGAGGAGGAGGACTTGGTGGAGGTCCCTGACCTGGCTGCTGATGAGGGGGATCAGCACAGCGCAGCTGAGTTGGTGCGGGGGTGGAGAGAGGATGAGGCGGCAGAGGAGGAGGATGAGGACAGCACTGACGTCGCCTCTTCCCAATGGCAGCGCACATGCTGACGTGCCTGCGCAGGGACCCCAGGGTGATCCAGATGAAGCAGAGGGAGGACATCTGGATCAGCATGATGTTGGACCCACGCCTCAAGGGGAAGTTGAGCCAGTTCCTGCCGCCTGCAGGAGGAGACCCAGCGCAACAAATAAGGAGCTTGCAGCAGGCCCTTGTTGAGCGCTTGGAGGAAGCCTTCCCCCAGCCTTCCACCCCCACTGTCCAGCAGCCAGCACAGAGGCAGCAGCAGGTGCCTGCATCCAGCAGCAGCAAGCGCCCCACAGACCTGCTGTCTCTCAGCCACGAGCTCTACAGGACTGTAGAGGCTCCGGCAGCAGTGACTAGAGAGGAGATGCATGCAGCAGCATCCTCCTCCGGTCACAGCCAGCGCCTGACCCGCATGGTGGCTGACTACATGGGGTCGTACAGCGGGCTTGACAGCGATGCCCCTGTTGATCCCATGGAGTATTGGGTCAAGCGCATGGAGATCTGGAGCGAGCTGGCGCAGTACGCCCTGGAAGTGCTGTCCTGCCCCCCTTCCAGCGTGCTGTCCGAGCGCTGCTTCAGTGCAGCTGGTGGCGTGGTCACCGAGAAACGCTCACGTCTGTCTCACAAGTCTGTGGACAGACTGACGTTTCTCAAGATGAACCAGGCGTGGGTGGAAGGCGAGTTCCTGGCCCCTGTTGTCGGCGAGAGGGGGACATGAACTGGCTGCCGGAACCATCGTTAATGTGCCTTACCACCCTTTACCACCTCCTGGCTCCTGCTCACTAAGCCAGCCTGGTTCACTTTGACTATTACGTCGCCTGCAGCCACACATTTTACACCTACAGTGGGCTGCTGTGTACTGCCCTTCTGCTGTCTGTCTGTGTTTCCCACTGCCAGGGTACACAGAATTACCTTCTTCTGCTGCCACTCTGCCACCAGCTATTACGTCAAACAATAGCTATATTGGTTGCAAAACCAAAACCAAACAAACCATTAAAAAAAAAAAAGGTTTAATTTTTCTGAGGTGCCCGGGTTGAAAACTGTGTTGTTCCAGTTGTGTATTGAACACAATGTGGGCTGCACGACCGCTGTCTGGGACCTCCTGTTGTGTTTATTTACAGCCCTGGTATCACCGCTAGGTACCAGGGCTATTATGTCACGCTGCCTACCTGCTGCCACACTCACACTGCTCCTCCATACCTCCTCCTGCTGCTGCTGCTGCTGTCTGTCTGTGTTTCCCACTGCCAGGGTACACAGATGATTTACCTTCTGCTGCCACTCTGCCACCAGCTATTACGTCAAACAATAGCTGCTCGCCTACTCCTCCATTCCTCCTCCTGCTGCTGCTGTCTGTCTGTGTTTCCCACTGCCAGGGTACACAGAATTACCTTCTTCTGCTGCCACTCTGCCACCAGCTATTACGTCAAACAATAGCTATATTGGTTGTAAAACCAAAAACCAAAAAACCATAAAAAAAAAAAAAGGTTTAATTTTTCTGAGGTGCCCGGGTTGAAAACTGTGTTGTCCCAGTTGTGTATTGGACACAATGTGGGCTGCACGACCGCTGTCTGGGACCTCCTGTTGTGTTTATTTACAGCCCTGGTATCACCGCTAGGTACCAGGGCTATTATGTCACGCTGCCTACCTGCTGCCACACTCACACTGCTCCTCCATACCTCCTCCTGCTGCTGCTGCTGCTGTCTGTCTGTGTTTCCCACTGCCAGGGTACACAGATGATTTACCTTCTGCTGCCACTCTGCCACCAGCTATTACGTCAAACAATAGCTGCTCGCCTACTCCTCCATTCCTCCTCCTGCTGCTGCTGTCTGTCTGTGTTTCCCACTGCCAGGGTACACAGATGATTTACCTTCTGCTGCCACTCTGCCACCAGCTATTACGTCAAACAATAGCTGCTCGCCTACTCCTCCATTCCTCCTCCTGCTGCTGCTGTCTGTCTGTGTTTCCCACTGCCAGGGTACACAGAATTACCTTCTTCTGCTGCCACTCTGCCACCAGCTATTACGTCAAACAATAGCTATATTGGTTGTAAAACCAAAAACCAAAAAACCATAAAAAAAAAAAAGGTTTAATTTTTCTGAGGTGCCCGGGTTGAAAACTGTGTTGTCCCAGTTGTGTATTGGACACAATGTGGGCTGCACGACCGCTGTCTGGGACCTCCTGTTGTGTTTATTTACAGCCCTGGTATCACCGCTAGGTACCAGGGCTATTATGTCACGCTGCCTACCTGCTGCCACACTCACACTGCTCCTCCATACCTCCTCCTGCTGCTGCTGCTGCTGTCTGTCTGTGTTTCCCACTGCCAGGGTACACAGATGATTTACCTTCTGCTGCCACTCTGCCACCAGCTATTACGTCAAACAATAGCTGCTCGCCTACTCCTCCATTCCTCCTCCTGCTGCTGCTGTCTGTCTGTGTTTCCCACTGCCAGGGTACACAGAATTACCTTCTTCTGCTGCCACTCTGCCACCAGCTATTACGTCAAACAATAGCTATATTGGTTGCAAAACCAAAACCAAACAAACCATTAAAAAAAAAAAAAAGGTTTAATTTTTCTGAGGTGCCCGGGTTGAAAACTGTGTTGTCCCAGTTGTGTATTGGACACAATGTGGGCTGCACGACCGCTGTCTGGGACCTCCTGTTGTGTTTATTTACAGCCCTGGTATCACCGCTAGGTACCAGGGCTATTATGTCACGCTGCCTACCTGCTGCCACACTCACACTACTCCTCCATACCTCCTCCTGCTGCTGCTGCTGCTGTCTGTCTGTGTTTCCCACTGCCAGGGTACACTACACAGATGATTTACCTTCTGCTGCCACTCTACCACCAGCTATTACGTCAAACAATAGCTGCTCACATTACTCCTCCATTCCTCCTGCTGCTGTTGCTGTCTGTCTGTGTTTCCCACTGCCAGGGTACACAGAATTACCTTCTGCTGCCACTCTGCCACCAGCTATTACGTCAAACAATAGCTATATTGGTTGCAAAACCAAAACCAAACAAACCATTAAAAAAAAAAAAAAGGTTTAATTTTTCTGAGGTGCCCGGGTTGAAAACTGTGTTGTCCCAGTTGTGTATTGGACACAATGTGGGCTGCACGACCGCTGTCTGGGACCTCCTGTTGTGTTTATTTACAGCCCTGGTATCACCGCTAGGTACCAGGGCTATTATGTCACGGCGAGCTGCCTGCCTCATTGACTGCCTGCTGCCACACACTCATCCTCCTCCTCCTGCTGCTGAATTTACCTCCTGCTGTCTTTGTGTTTCCACTGCCAGGGAGCACATACAATGGCGCTTCCAACATGCGTGCGCCCACCAGCTATTTGTTACGCTCAAAAATAGCTGCATTTCTTTAAAAAAAAAATTGAAAAGAGAAATACGTGAAGAAGAAGAAGACGATATTGAAAAAGAAGGAGAAGATGAAGATGAAGAAGAAGATGAAGAAGAAGATGAAGAAGATGATGAAGAAGAAGATGAAAAAGAAGAAGAAGATGAAGAAGATGAAGAAGATGAAGAAGAAGAAGAAGAAGATGAAGAAGAAGAAGAAGAAGAAGATGAAGAAGATGATGAAGAAGATGAAGAAGAAGAAGAAGAAGAAGAAGATGAAGAAGAAGAAGAAGAAGATGAAGAAGAAGAAGAAGAAGATGAAGAAGAAGAAGAAGATGAAGAAGAAGAAGATGAAGAAGATGAAGATGAAGAAGAAGAAGAAGATGAAAAAGATGAAGATGAAGAAGAAGATGATGAAAAAGAAGAAGAAGATGATGAAGAAGAAGAAGAAGAAGATGATGAAGAAGAAGAAGAAGAAGAAGAAGAAGAAGAAGACAATATAGAAGAAGAAGAAGAAGATATAGAATAAGAAGATCTAGAAGAAGAAGAAGAAAGATAAAGAAGAACAAGTATATACAGTAACACTACTGAACAAAATTAAGGACACAACTTCTCTTTCCACATTTTTTTTTAAAGGAACATCCCCACATAATCACTTGCTGTTGTTACTTGGAAAAAAAGATGTTTCTTGCATCATTCACCCTCAAAACAAGTGTTGGAAGCTATTTAAGGCCAATTCGAATAGTCAGCTCGAATAGTGAGCTCGAATACCGACTCGAATAGTGAGCTCGAAGTCCGAGGTCGAATCGAATAGTAAAAATTATTCGACTCGAATATTCGACTGACCTCGAATAATTTACTATTCGAATTCGACCAAACTCGAAATTTAAAAAGGGGTATTTGAGCACCACTAGAGGTGAGTCATCCCCGCCCGCTGCCTTTTACTAATAGTGGCGGCTGCTACTGTGCTTAAGCAGGAGGGGGAGTGCACATGGGGGCCCAGGTGAGGGGGGGTTCCTGCTTAGCTTAAGCTGGAGGTAGAGCACACATGGGGGACCCAGTTGAGGGGGGTCCAACCCCCCTCCCCACCGCTGTGCCCAATACCCCATTCCTGCCCTCTACCCTCTTATGCGGCGTATGCTACGCCGCAGGTTGGCTAGTAATTGTTTATTTCATCAATTTATTTTCACCTCGGGTTTACTTTAAGGTGGCCAAACACAATCTAATTTTTTTCGATTTTAGTTTGAATTGAGAAATATGTGGTTTTGATTGATTGTAACTTTTGAAAAATCTGACTAATGTGTGTTTGATACTTCATTAATTATGAAAAATCAGAAAGAAATTGGTTGGGTATATAAATTACTATCTATCCTTCACCATTCAATTATCTGAACAAATTATTAGGAAGAGAGAATGGGAAAGAAATAGGACATTTTTTTACATTTCTCAATTCAGCAAAAAAGCATTTGATCTTACAATTGATTGTACAATAGCACTGTGTGTGGCCACCATTATAAATAATGACATTGTCATTACTTCTAACCATGAGGAACACGTTCCTTAAAGCAGAAAATTTGGGCGCCAGTGGCACCGTGTAAGTTTGAGCACCGACATGGGCACGCACAGGAATTATGGCTATACATGGACATGTGGGTGGCGCCCACAAGTCAGGTGTTGGGGGGATGGTTAGGGTTAGGCATCGGCGGGGGGGAGGGGGAAGGTTGGTAGTGGTTAAGGTTGGTCATTGGGGGAGGTTTCTGAGTGAGAGTAGGGGGAGTTTTAGCTGTAGTAAAATATTGGTAGTATTTACTGATATTTTACTAAGAAATATTACCACTGTAATTGGTAGAATTTCAGTAAGGTCACTGATATTATACTTTAAGCTATTGCCCTGCCCCCTTATTTCCTGGTGTCTTTTTTCACATGCCCCTGGCAAAGGAAATTACCCACGAAACCCCCACCCTACCCAAACTTAAAGTTGGGCCTGAAATTTAGAGAGGACAGAAAACAACCGGTTACAACGCCACTCAAAATAAAGAGATAAAAATAAATTAAATTAAATTGCTACAACACATTGGCTACATTTAACATATTTAGGTTTAGGAGGTTTTATTGACCTTCCATGACTTTTCCATGAGGGTTTTTTTTTTCTTAGGAGCAGCCATTGCATTTTCATATGGTAGCACAGTATGTGATTTGAGTTGATTTGAGATCTAGTTTTGCAATGTGCCAGAACCTATAATAATGTTTTTTCACTGCACGTAAACTTTTGTGAAACATGAACGGCCGTAGAATAGAATTTTACTTGGTTTCAGTCTCTTGATGAGAATCATTTTTCTTTTTCTTGCAGTTATTTTGACATATGATCTTTTGTAAAAGCTTTCCTGCCTTCGTTTTCAGCATTTTCCCCAAGCAGGTCTAATGAGAAATGAACTTGTCTTTATATTTGGCAAAATTTCAAGTGGCAGGGCTTTTGCTTCCGCCTACTGTTATTTTTTTTTTTTGGGGGGGGAAGAAGGTTACCATTTTTAAGTTTAATTTCCTGACCCCATTGGGAAAGATTGACAGGTTTCCATGAAGATGTCAGTCATTTGTCTTGGCATTTTTCCAGTATTCCAAATGTGCTCAGCTGAGATATGTTAAGCATAATCTCTCTGTACGCTCTATAATGCAGATAGGGTCCTATCCAACACAATACCCCCACCATCCATTCCTGCCAGCAATGTGTTTTTTTACAGATGAGCAGGGATTTTGATTAGCTCTATAATATGATCTTTCTGGGTTATAATTTATACGTGATGCATCTGCCATGAGCCTGTTTGGTTATGCAAGATCATTTTCTTCTCAGAAAGGTCACAGTGACTGGCTTCAGTAGACACGTGTTGCTCCAGGTCTCATATGTGTCAAAATACACTTGTACTTCTTTGGCCAAAAGTTCAGCATTTATGTGAATAGCAGGAGTAAAAATAGGCTTAAGGAAGGAAAACACTACACTATGGAAACTGGCATATAAAATTGCCCCTGTCACATTTTACTCACATCCTTATTTATAATCTAAATATGAGGTTGTGGTGCAGATATGGAGGGAAAGTGTCTTGTGCAGCACACAAATAAATACTGGGAAAGTGAGTTAGAAAATGTTATTTGCAGCAATACATCCAAAAAGAGTTGTAGCAGAACACATAGAGCAACATGATCAGCTTGATGAGGTAATTCCTATGTGTCCTTAAAGGGACCCTGAACTGTCGCTTAAAAAAGAAAACCGGACTTACCTGGGGCTATCTCCAGCCCACCATAGCCCGCGAGGTCCCCGGCATGCTCTTCGGGGTTTGGAGTGAAGTCCTGTGTGATCGCCCCCGCACTGCGTAGCTGTCGCTCTATTGCACCGGCCACCATAAGAGCCCTGTGTATGCATGGTTCTCTAAAGACTGAATCGCATGCGCAGGGCTGTTACGGCAGCTGGCGCAAAAACGAGTCCGCAGTTGGCGTGTTACTGGAGCTGCCAGCGGGACAGCGGAGGGGGCCAGGAGGATGCCGGGGACCTCGCGGGCTACGGTGGGCTGGAGGAAGCCCCAGGTATGTCTGGATTTCTTTTTTAAGCGACAACTCAGCGTCCCTTAGGACCAATGCTGTACATAAAGGAGGGGTTTGCAATTTTACTCATGTAATCTTACTAACCATTAATTTATGGATCAGTCATATATCACATATTTATCATATTTATGTGTCTGACTTATCACAACTAGCTGGTGTTGCGATTGCTCAGTAGAGATGTGGCGAACGGATCCCGAACCATTCGCCGGCGAACATCTCTAAATCCATGGGGGTTTTACTACTTCCGGGTCGCTCTGACCCGGAGTAGTACGCCTGCGCTGCCCGGCGAAGCGCGTCCTAGATCGCGCTCCTGTTGCCGGGCACTCTCTGCGCATGTGTGTGACGTCATGAGTGACATCACGCTCATGCGCAGAGAGTGCCCGGCAACAGGAGCGCGATCTAGGACGCGCTCCGCCGGGCAGCGCAGGCGTACTACTCCGGGTCATTGCGACCCGGAAGTAGTAAGAGGCCCAGAGAGGTTCGCCAGGCGAACGGTTCGGCCCATCTCTACTGCTCAGCAGCAACATCCCAGTTAAGGGAGCATATGAACAAAAACAATAAGCCCTATGCCTTCTGGACATTTTTTAATGGCCTGGCTTCAGACCAGATTATGGGCATGTTCAGCACCTTTAAGCATTGGTTTAAATGTGGCAAAAGCACATGCCCTAACACCTGGGTACCATGTGCACGAGTAAACATATGAGGGTCAAATACACAGCTGAATGGGGGCCCAGAGGACAGAGCAGCTGGGACACTATGCCTGCCCCACTGTTAATCCTCCACTTCTACCTGCCAGGTAGACACTCAAAAAGAGATGTGCCACCTCCTGGTTTTCGCTGTGAGCATGAGGCCACTGGGCAGGAAAAAGGGGTTGCCTTTCAAGATGAGAGATGTGACCCAACAGGGCTTGAAGGCAGTGTGCTGAGAAACAGTGTATATGAAATTACTTAGTCTCTCTTCACTAGAACAAACCTAATATCATAAGATGATAGACCCAAACCTCTAATGGGAGAGAGTACCTATACATCAACTCCCAGATAAAACCTCTGGCAGACATTAATGTTACATTAGGTAAGTCAGAAGCCAGAACATTAACCACTTAATGACAACCAGACTTATAAAAACGTTCTGCCAGAGCCTCTTAACGGCTCCAGGACGTTTTTATAAGTTAAACAATGCTGCTGCCACTGTGCGCGTGCACGCTCCTGTGCGAGCATGTGCGTTCCCGTGCGAGTGCACGTGAGATTAGTGAAAAGAAAAAAAACACCATAGAAAAAATACGCCTTTATTTCCAAATAATATATTATCACCATACTTTGTACTAGGGACATAATTAAAATGTTGTGATAACCAAACAAATAGGCAGATAAAATGTGTGGGTTTTATGTACAGTAGCAGTGTTTATATTAAAACTATAGGGGATGAAATTGGAGAAATATTGTATTTTTTTTCCCTTGTATTTCCCTTGAAAATGCATAGAAAATAAAGTTAATTACTGAAAACAAATATCAACCCCAAAAAGCCTAATTGGTGGTGGTGAAAAAAACAAGATATAGATCATTTCATTGTGATTAGTAGTGATTAAGCTATTGGAAAATGGAAGGGATGAGCACTGAAAGGTGAAAATCGCTCTGGTCCGTTAGGGTAAAAAATGCTTTGAGGTGAAGGGGTTAACTCTTGTCAAAATGGGTAAAAAGTCAGGGGATCCACTTCAGACACGCTGGGGCAGACACTAGAGAATAAGGAAAATATGTTCCTACACTTTGCAATGGAGGCCTGATCTTGCAAATGGTTGATTACTGCCTAATCAGAAATCGATTGCTAGCTAGTAGCATGGGCATACCAAGTGCAAGAGGAGCCGTTGCGGCTAGAGGGGCCCACTCTTTTCTTCCTGTCTCAGACTGTGCAGAGTAGTGCAGTGGAGCTTTACCTACTCCAACGCTGGGTAGGGGGAGAGGTGTGAAGATCGGACACCACTAAAACGGTTCAGATCTATGGCAGGTACATTGAAAATTAATGCAATTGTACAAGATCCAGCAGCTGATTAAGGGTCTGTACACACTGCTGCGCTTGCGCTGCGTTTTTTAAAAACGCATGCGTTTTTAAAATCGCAAGGTCTTTTGAAAAAGAATGAAAATCGTGATGAGCTGTACACACTGGTGGGATGCATTTTTAGAAAAACGCAATTGCAGTGCCTGCTGCGCTTTTTTAAGTGCAGCGCTTGAAAAACGCATGAAAAACGCAATGCAATGCGATTCCATTGCGTTTTTCAGAAGTCAGTATCCCAAAAGACTCTGCAATTTCCTGATTCCTGTTGAAATGCGAACTAGAAAAAAAGCAAAGGATTCTTTAGCCAATCAGCAATTACAAGAAAAACGCAAATGCATCAAAAACGCAGGCAAAAGCGCATGCATTTTTAAAACTACATGCGCTTGCGATTTTGCTTGCGTTTTTCAGTGTGTACAGGCCCTTAGACACCTCTCAAGACTTTGCACCATTTCTCAGTTCACTGTGTCTTCACAGTGCTTCAAAGAGGCATATTTTTTTGTTTTTTATTTAAAAGCAAAATTCAGTAGCAGATCCACATATACTATTAATTTTTGTTAACATTCATTAATTATGCATGTTTTAGGTTGACCACAGTAGTTTTATTTTATCTCAGGTGGTGAACTTTTCACAGAATAAGTAAAGAATATAATTGAATATATTGCAGTTATTCACAGTATAAGGCAACTAAACTCAGTCTCAGGGGAGTATGTAACCAGTCAAGACCATTCATTGTATTGGAAATGACAACAGCCTCTGGCCATGCTATTATATATCATATGCAGTAGCTTAACTGCATATCACATACTCTACAGTATTATAAAAATCAAAGGAAACAAAATAGCAGATGCCCTATTGATATTTCCCAAACAAAGTCCCATGCTGTCTGAGTAGCTCTTCCCAATTAGTGTTTCATTTGTGATAATAGACAATAGCCATTACAGTTGAGGCAAAATAGAAATAAATATCAGTTTAGCGTGAACACAATTAAACAAATGAAGGATGGGCAATTACATTCTAAAAATATCAACCTAATATGGTAGTCATTTCTAGCTTATTGCATTTACTTCTTTATTCCATTATTTCCTATTATCAGCGAACTCTTATCATTAAGCCTCAGCTGTAATACACGTCACATCTTTAATATCAGAAATTGCAAAAGTCCATGAATTAGATCTTCAAATGACGTTACTACATCACCATACACTGTGTGGATGATATATTAACTGCATATTGTTATCTGATAAAATAAAATAAGAAAAACAATGACACATTTTTACGTCATTTAGATAAATCTTCTTTGCACCCCCCCACACCTTGTATTGACAACTGAAGTAGTAGTATCGCTAATTAAAACCAGCTATTTCTTTAAAGTAGACCACAGTCTTGAGAAGATGAGCTAAGATTCTAAATGTCCTTTCCGTAGCTGGTAGACATGATTTCATCGAGGGGAATATAGATTTATCATTAGCCTATGTATTCACCTGTAGGCTTAATGATGAGTTATTTGGAGAAGTTTGTTTTAGGCTGCCTACTTTCCACATCTTCATAAAATTCATGGACTTTTGCCAAAGTCAATGGTATTTATTTCATACAATCTGCTGCCTAGAACAAAAGAAGCAGAAGTCTCAGATAAAGTGATTTACTATTTTAACGGTGCCAGCAACAGCACAGATACAGTGTGTCGACTTTTAGCTACTTATATGGGCTTTAGTTTGTTAATTATTTATAATCAAGGTGAACAGATTATTAAAGTGGAAGTCAGTTTATTTACAGTACTTAAGTTCCTATAAGAGCACAGTTTATGACTTTAAACAAAAATCAATAATTTTTTCATGTTTTACAATGTAACAGAGCCAAGGTGAGGTAGGTGAAAAATGTCTTAGCAACAAGCGCCACCTTGTGGTAGGCTGGAAAAATAACACCACTGTGACTGAAGAATGATTTTCTTAATTAATATGGGTTCAAAGCCACTTTAAAAATCCGCTCTAGTTTAAAGGACTCTATGTAAAACTAGCTACAGGTTCCTTAAATTGTTAAGCTGTATCACTGAACAAAAAAACATTAAAAAGCAGGGGTGCTCGGATACCACTTTTCAAAATCCGAATTGATCCGGATCCGGATACCCAGATATCCAGATCCGAATTGGATATCCGAATCCAAACTTTTTGGTATCTGAGTAAACTCGGATATCCGAACCCAATCCCTTTCGGAGGTCTCTCTCTCTCTCTCTCTCTCTCTCTCTCTCTCTCTCTCTCTCTCTGTCTCTCTCTCTCTCTAGGCTTGGCTGCCTTCAAAAGGGATTTTTACCATTGAAGGTGATTTTAGCTTCTGCTCGGATATCTGAACTTACTACCCGCCCGGATTTCGGATTTCAGGTCCCCCTCATTGCTACTACTACAATAGACTGCAGATCTGTGTGACCCGCAACTCCATTCTAAAGGGAGGAGAGCATCTCCTGTAGCGGCGCATTACAAGTACTTACTTCCTGTATGTGCGCAGTGAAGGGAAAAGAGTGGGTCCCCTGGTAACGGCGCATATACAGGAAGTAAGTACGTCTTGTAATGCGCAGGGGCGTCGCTAGCCCTATTTTGGGGGGGCCTATGCCCCCAATCTGTCCTGGGGTGCCACGGATCTCTCGGCCGCCGCTGCCCCGCTCTGCCCTGCTCCGCTCCGCTGTCCCCGCTGCCATTCAGACCTCGATCAGTGCCGGGCGACCAGATAGAGCAAGCGCTAGGACCTAGCGGACACCGCTGATATGCGGAAGTGACATCACTTCTGCATATTTGTGCCCGGCGCCCGCTCTATCTGGTCGGGTCGCCCGCTGATCCTGAGGTCTGACGCGGCAAGGTAGGTGGGGTGGGGAGCGCGCCTGTCACTCACTACCTAACGGGGGTCCCTGTCACTCACTCACTACCTAACGGGGGCCCCTGCTGTCACTCACTACCTAACGGGGTCCCTGCTGTCACTCACTCTTTAACTGGCGGTCCCCGCTGTCACTCATTACCTAACGGGGGTCCCTGCTGTCACTCACTACCTAACGGGGGTCCCTGCTGTCACTCACTACCTAATGGGGGTCCCTGCTGTCACTATCTAAACGGGGGTACCTGCTGTCACTCACTATTTAACTGGGGGTCCCTGCTGTCACTCACTATCTAACTGGGGGTCCCTGCTGTCACTCACTATCTAATTGGGGGTCCCTGCTGTCACTCACTATTTGGGGTCCCTGCTGTCACTCACTATCTAACTTGGGTCCCTGCTGTCACTCACTACCCAACTGGGGGTCCCTGCTGTCACTCACTACCCAACTGGGGGTCCCTGCTGTCACTCACTACCCAACTGGGGGTCCCTGTCACTCACTACCTAACTGAGGGTGCCTGTCACTACCTAACTGGGGGATGCCTGTCACTACCTAAACTGGGGGCTCCTGTCACTGCCTACACAGGGGGGCTCCTGTCACTAACTGAACTGGGGGGCTCCTGTCACTACCTAAACTGCTATGGCGCTCGGACTCCAGGCACCTTTGGAAAATAGACACTTCTATTGACCTGAGGAAGCGGTTTTGACCGTGAAACGCGTTGTCTGTGCCCCCAAAAAATTTTGATTATACAAGTATACATCTTGATCTGTATATTTCCTATAAGGGCCATCTAGAAGGTAGGATCACACTATTTTGTCTCTTAATGTTGTACCTACCATATAGAACCATAGATTTCAATTATCCTACCTGGCGCCTCCTACCATACCTAAAAACTGTTAGTACCCCTTGATCTTAGGGGAAGATCAACGTCGGAGAATCTCCGATGGATCTGCCTTTTTGGGGAGCGACCAAAAGAAGATTAAAGGCCGAGTGGGGACGGTATTTCCCCACCAGCGAAAACGAGTGGTTGCCTCAATCAGCAACCCACTCTTGTGAGTATAATACTTACTGTCTTTGTGAAATGAATTCCGTACATAATAACGTGCTGCACTAGATTGGGCTCCCGGACCCCCTGTGTTTTTGTCTTCTACTACTACTATTGTAGGAGAGTGATCCATTTGGTTGAAGCAGGTGTTTTTGGAGCACAGGTGCCTGTCACTTCTATGAATACCCATGACTGTAATACAAGTTTGCGGGTATGTAGTACTGGGGACCTGAGTTTTGATGCATGACAGGGGCACTCGGCTAAGAGGAAGACTCAGTTCGGTATTGAGTTCAGCTACACTGTAACCAAACTCATATAGTGGAGATGGATATAGAGGAGATTAGTGTTATGAGAGGAGAGGGGAAGGTTAGGAGAGAAAAGAGAGGCTAGTGTTAGGCGTTAAGAGTGAAGGTGGTTAGGAGATGAAAGGGGGGTTAGTGTTAGATGTTAAAAGAAGGGTGGTTAGTGTTAGGAGATGGAATGTGGTACAAGTATTGCCAAAAACATAACTTTGCCAACTTCCGGCACCAAATAAGACACAACCATAACAAATGTACGTCATTTGGTTGTCAGTATGCTTTGGGCTAGCAAATTGCAGCATTACATAATTGACAATATTTTGGTATACCTCTGTGCTAAAAATATATTTTCTATAGCCTATTAGCAAGGCTCATACTGTATACATGCAAAACAGAAAAAACTCCCATTACATAACACACGTAACTGTTTTCTGTAACGTTTGCGGGATTTTATTTCCGTGGTCAGTGCACAGAACGCGCGCCGACACTACGGAAATCCTCCACGAACGTGTAATTGAGAGAACCCAGGTTAGGTGCAATGCACCAGCAGAGGGCAATTCCCACCGGCAGATGGCGCTGTGGAGTGCAGACGAGCACAGCCTCTGCACGGCCACAGATGCCAGATGGTAATTGTACAGATTTAAAGCAATGCAGGGCTGAACAGCCCTTAAAGAGAAGAGCACAGAGACAGACTAAATGTGTGTTCCCCAAACTAGTCGCCACCCAGCGACGGTGAACACACATTCGCAGAAACAAAGCGGGAACGCAATCGCAAGAGAGAGACGATTGCCAAAAGTAACACAAAGCTGATCAGAACAGAACACAAGAGTAGCAAAGGCACAGCAAACAACAATGAGAAGGTAAAGAAAATAACAAACGCTAGCTAAACGCGAACAGCGCACTCATTCGCAACAGCGAACGCATTTATGGCGCGGCCTCTGCACGATAAGCGCAAGAGAGACAAGCGTGCCACCCTAACTAACCAATGACAGACAAACACGAAATAGAGAACGCAAATGCTTGCTAAACCGTTACCTCACCGAGCCCACAGCAAGCGTTCATACAAGACAGACAGACGAACGGATAACAGGAATAGGATTGATAAGATCCACCGCTCTTCCGCCAGAGCGAGTGCGATCCGGGTTCAGGGATAGGACAGGAAGGATCCACTGCTCTTTCCGCCAGAGCGAATGTGAACCAAGTACCGAAACAGAGCTAGCAAGATCCACTGCTCTTTTCCACCAGAGCAAGTGTGAAGCAAATAGAGAAACAGATCTAGCAGGATCCACTGCTCTTTTCCACCAGAGCAAGTGTGATCCAAGTACAGAAACAGAGCTGCAGGATCCACTGCTCTTTTCCACCAGAGCAAGTGTGATCCAAGTACAGAAATAGTCTTAGCAGGATCCACTGCTCTTTCCGCCAGAGTGAATGCAATTCATACAGACAAACATATGGGGCTACCAGTAGCAACCACTGCTCTGGTTAGCACCCCTGAGGCAGAGATACAGAAGGAGGCACTGCCACTACCACTAGGGCAAGTGCGATCCAGACAGATAAACAGAAGGGGCTACCAGTAGCAACCGCTGCTCTGGGTAACACCCCAAAGGCTGAGATACAGAAGGAGGCACTGCCACTACCATTAGGGCTAATGCAATCCAGACAGATGAACAGAAGGGGCTACCAGTAGCAACCGCTGCTCTGGTTAACACCCCCAGACATACAGAACAATTTCCTGTCGCTCACCGCTGGCGACAGGATCATCGCAGCAGAGAGGCAACACAGACAAAACAGATAAAGCAACCTGACTGCACTAGAGGAGCTGCCTAGTGCAGTTCCAAGAAATACTCTAAGATAAACCTTAGCAAACAAACAGGGCTGATACTCTAGGAGAGTTCATCAGTAACAAACCATGAAGGATGACCAGCAAAGGATTGTGGGATCACATGGTATTTATGCTGCAAGCCTTCGAAGGAGGCGGCTAGGCAATTTGCATGTCAAATGTATGCAAATTCCTCAGCAGCAGAGCAGGTCAGAAACTTGCAAAGAAAAGACAGGTCTCTTTTCCAGAGACCTGCAGCCCTCAGACTTAAGGAATGGTCAAACAGCTGTCTGCCCGTGCAGCCAGCTGAGCGGATCATTACATTTTCATGCTTTTAAACTCATTTAAAAGATAGCAAATAAGTAAATTGTAGTGAGAGCTACTTGTTTTTCTCTTTATGGAATGTGCGCTTCTTTTCTGTAATTTGAAGTTTACACATCTTTCACATGTAAACAGTGCTTGGAAGAATTTTATTTAAATTATCATGGCTACAAATAACTTTATCGTGGTGCAGACCTTGAAGTTAAAATGCCATGTGCTAACAGGGAACTTTGAATCCTGTCTTGATCTCCCTCAAGGAATATTGAAGGATTAACTGACATTACAGAAGTGCAAATATTTCCCCTGTGAACACAGAGGTGGCATCTACCATGTTGATATTTTCACAGATAAAATTATAGAAAGAGATCAGAGATTTTCCAGAGGTACTGAAGAAACTTCCCTGAACTAATTATGGGACAGCCCATGAGAATGCATTTCTGAACTGGAATTCACTTACTTCTTACTAACATACTTTTCTTGTACAATTTCATTTTCCCACAGGATGATAAACATGTTGGCCATCAGCTTGTTTCAAATGAACATTTCTTCTTAGCCATTATTGATTTTAAAAGCACACTAAGAACTGCAGAGTTATATAGTCACAAGACAGTACAGCCTTTGTAGGGCGTGCAGCTTTCCTCACAGTACAGTATTGTCACCCCAACCCTCATGCATTCTCCTAGATATAAGATATATCGGATGTGACTTTCTATAGTAAGGTTTATTATTATGATTGAAAATGTATACAGTACAATACATGACATTCAAGTTGCTGACTTGACTGTCTCCTGTCACTATGCTGATGTGTTGACTAATCCTACTCATCTCCCACCCAAAATGCACATAACTTGCTGACTTGACTGTCTCCTGTCACTATGCTCATGTGTTGACTAATCCTACTCACCCCCACCCAAAATGTACATCTCAGTGCTACTTCTAAGGTCATAACTGCTCCACTTACATGTTGTTATGTAGCTCTGATCAGTTGGATTTGCTTAGAAAGGCACCACCTCTGCCTCCACCCTCAACCTCTAGTAATTGTTCAGTAAAGTGAGTGTAGCTAGGCCACAAACCCCTTCCTACCCCAATAATGTTCTAGTGTATTATACCCTGCTCCCTCCCCACTGATACCACCATTGTATTATACAAAGCACAGCCATAATTTCCTTGCCCCAATAGCAAATGTTTTAGTCATGTCCCACTCCAGCATGTGCTGCCATAACAGCCCTGTAACAAGGACAGCCATATTGTCGCTTCAATATCAAGTGTATCCACAATTTCTTCTCTTTAGCAAGTGCTGCTATTTTATCCAGCCATGACAAGTGCAGAATAATGTACCCTTATAGCACACACAGGCACAGTCAAAGCAAAGATCACCATTATGTCCTATAACATGTGAAACCACAAAGCTCCCACCATAGGTGAACAGCTCTTTAAAAATGTTATTGTATTGTGTTGTATATTATTACAAGCATAGCCATGGCTTTAATGCCTGACACCGCCCCTTCCATAGCAAGTGCAGCCACAATGCTGGATCATAGTAAATGCAACCATTATGTCCCCTCAGTAATGAGTGTAGTCATAATTTCCCCGACCACAAGTGCCTCTATGATTTCCTATCAAGATGTCACATGTCAGGTGTTGCAGATGGATGTGAGAGTAATGATGACAGGCCCCAGAAGGAGTAACTGTGTCACTTTCTTGGTCGATGTGCTGCTCTAGGAGGAGGAGGAGGAGGGTAGAGGCACTTGTTATAGTGGGTTTAATATGGTTGGTGAGCAGAGAGCCCAGAAATTGAATGTCATTTTTTCTATAAGGATAACTACTTTAAATTCTCATTTCAGAGAAATGTTGGCATAAAGGGTTTCTGCTCTGTCTTCATATCTCCTAATAGGAAGGTGACATGATTGCATCCTTGTTAAAGCGTTCATAGCATCAAATAGATTATTGTTGGTGGTGTTTTTTGGTTTGTGCTAACAATAATTGTAGGATTAGCTTTCAAGAGTGGCATTCTCTTGTTAAAATCAAATGGGAAACAGCACTGAAGGTGAATTCGTCCCAAATAACAGCAGTCATAAATAAGAGATTAGGAATTGAATAAGGGTAAAGACTCTGGTCTATTCTGAGCCCATTATCATCAGTGTATTAAGTAAGATTTCAATTCCAAGTGCAGAACTCTAGCCTTCTTGTGTATGGGTCTAATATTGTTCTTCCAAACTATGAAATGTTAATTTAAAAGTATGTGATAATCACCTTCCTTGTTTGCTGTTATTGTGTGTGGATTGTTCTCTTATGTAGTTTCTACAAACGTTCTCCTATATACCATCCCATTCCCCAACTTGCATTGTACATCACATATGGAAAGTGTAACACTGGAGGACTGGTTTTAAATGTAACACTTGCTTTGATATATAACTATTATTATGTATTTATTTATTGCAATATAGTTAGATAGCTGAAGAAGAGAGAGAAAAGCCAGAATTCAAGAGTGTACCCATCACTTTAGCTAGCCATACATCTACCAATTCTGATTCAATCGACAAAGCGATCGACTTTAGTAAGGAATCGACTTCAGTATGGTTGATCGAAAGTCAATCAACTAGTGACCCACACACTACAAATTATATCCTATGTGATTCACCTTCACATTCGATTTGACCGATGTTGTGTCTCCATGCTCTGAATGCAAAAATCGATTCAGAGTCGATCGAAGGACATGTGAACAGTAGCCGATTCCTATGACATTGACCGATATCTTGCATCCTGCTCAATCGACTAAGCTGGTCGATTCAGCATGAAATCAGCCACTTTTCATTGATTGGGAATTCTGGAACACACTCAATTCTCTCTCAATTCTATAAAATGATCGAATCGAATGGTCAATCGTACAGTCAAATCACTAGACATATGGCCACCTCTTTCACTATAGAAATATTTGGCCTTGTAGAAAATCTTGGCATCACTTGTCAGAGATGCCATTATCCAGTGGCGTAGCTAAGGAGCTGCGGGCCCCGATGCAAGGTTTACAATGGGGCCCCCCCAAGCACTCTATACATAACAACTGATACGGCGCACCAAAACCTGCCAAGGACAACCACAGTGTCAGAAGTGCCAGAATAGGATGGGGAACAGTTTGTTAATTATCACTACTATTCAAAGTATCTATAGAAGTGATTATTATGAGCACAGGATCAATAGAGAGCTAATACTGTAGTTGAGGGAGGGCCCTTCAGGGCCCCTCTGGCCCAAGGGCCCCGATGCGGTCGCAACCTCTGCAACCCCTATTGCTACGCCCCTGCCATTATCTTTCTGCAGGATAGAACAATTATTTTTAAATTGACTGACGTCTTCCACAGCACATTCCTTGGTCATGTCACTCACAATCTCATCTTAACCATAGTTTAATGTTCATTTTATTACCTAAGGCAAATTTTAGCTGAAACAATCTAATTAGCATTTTTTAGGAAGTTGGAGGAAAATGAAGTACTGAGAGTTATCCGAGGCAAATAAACGGGAAATGTACAAATTGTATGCAGATAGTATTCAGTCCAGGTGTTAAACCAGGGACTCCAGTGCAGTAAAGTGTGAGTACTTACTACTAATCACGGCTAAATGCAATGCTAGTCATACTGGCTGCAGAATCTCTTTAAAGCAAGATCCTCTTCAAAGATTGGATTGAGGCATGTCATAGACTTTGGATCTATTGAATAAAAAATTCAGCTGTTAGGATGTGACACAGGTTAACCACTTCAGTACCAGTGGTCTCTTGCCCCTTAAGGACCAGAGTCCACTGGCGGCCACGGGCTTGCCAACGTCACACTGCATGGAATCTCCACTAACACCGATCATGCCACTCACTCGTTACCTCAGTCCACCCGCTCTGCCATCGCTATGATAGCAGAGCTTGGTGAGCTGGTCAGGAGCCGATTACATTGGCTTCTGACCCTGTCATCAATGTTAGCCAATGTGATTAGATCACAGTGATCACGGGGTCAGGAGCCAATGAAATTGGCTCCTGACAGGCTCACAGAGCTCTGCTGTCATAGTGATGGCAGGGCAAGTGGGCTACGGTGAGGAAGAGAGAGGCGTGATCAGTGGTAGTGGCGAGAGCGTGTGGCGGCAGTGAGGTAAATCTATGCCCTGGTAGGGATAACAACTGCCAAACACGGTGTAGATTTCAATTTGTGTCATCTGAAAGCGGTTAAATACATCATAAATTCCAATATTCTGTAAAGCATATAGTGTATACAAAGTCTTAACATACATAAAGAAATAAGATCGGAGCTGCTAAAAAAATTTAGATGTAAGAATCATCAAATATCTCTGGATTTCGAACCGATACCTTTGGATGAATGGGTAAGGGGTTATGAATGGTTACCGTTAGATACTAAAGGGAGATAGATTGAAATTAGTGGATCGGGAAAAAATTGAGGCTGCCAATGAACCACGTGAACTGATTTTCAGCAGAACACTCTGCTGCCAGCATCATATAACATCAATAACCCATTCCAAAAGGCAGGGAGCCATGATGAACGGTTAACCACGCTCTCAATCATGAACGCATGTCCGAAAAATTGGTGGATATGTCCACTTGTGTACTCTACTATTACACATCTAAAAAATAATAGATGAGTTCTACTTTAATGTACTTATTAAAATAACTCTTCTGTTAGCTTCCAGTTTCTGTTGACCTTTGTCAAGGTAGGAAGGTCAATTCATAGTAAAACCATTATCTATAATATTAACATTTCATTAAATTGAATGTACATACACAGTTTTCTTCTTCCAGCTAATTAAATGCCTGGATACTCAGTCTGCTTATATCTAACTAGAGCTTTGCAATGATCAAATAACTCTGCCCTGTTACATATAATAGAAGATTATTATTTATGTTCAAACATTATTTTCAGATAAGTTGTGGGCTCTTCAACTCCTGATGAATACAATACTGCAAATTACTTAAGTACTGAACTGTACGGAATATTTTAAAACTAAAACTAAAATGAGATAGATGAGGAATAAAGGAGTGAAAATATGTCATCCATTCTTTCAGGATGATGACAGATTGAAATAATGAAACGCTCACTGATATTACTGTCAAAGTTATATTTGTGCATTGTAAAATATTCCAAATTAATTTATTTAATAAGTGGTGCAGTCTTAAATAAGAGCGAAATGCCCTTTTCACATAGTAATTGTGATACCTGTCATGGTAGATGTCTAGTAATTATAGGGAGGATTATAGACTTTTAGGGAACTTATAGTTATGACTTTTTAAAAATCTCCTCTTTTATTTAAAGCAGAACTATTACTGATTTTCCAAGTTGGCACAGGCAAATTCCTGTAAGGTCACAATATACACTAACAATAATATGAAATAGCACATGTCAGCATTGGAGGCTTACTGCTTCATCTGCTTAGCCCATTGTCTCTTCCCCTACTGTCTTCCCTACACTACCCTCTAGATTGTAAGCTTGAAAGGGCAGAGTCCTCCACCTAGTGTTTCTTATTTCGCTGTACTTTATAACATGCACATTGGTGATGTGTAAACCGTGTACATTTAAAAGCACCACAAGCTAATTTAGGCGCTGGGATAACCGAAAAAAAAATTGGTTTAAAGGGCAAGGATATAGTGGTAGTAGAATATCAGTAAATTTACTAATATTGGTATTATTTACCAATATTTCACTGTTAACTAACCTCTCCCTACGTTCACACAGGACCTCCCTGGTGGTGCCTACACTTAACCCTCCCCATGGTGTCTAACCTTGAAGAGTAACTGTTAGCCAAAAAAAATCAAATTTAAATCTCTATTGTAATGTGTTAAATAGTTTGCAAGGGAGCCAAAAAGGCAATGCTGAAGTTAAAAAGCAATCTAATTTTTTTGTTGTCTGAATATCATTCAGCCTTTTCCCCAAGCTGCAGAGGAGAGGAGGTCGGGCAGACATCGCACCTGGTCCTGGGCGGGGGCGGACAGACATCGGCACCTGGTCCTGGGGGGAGAGGGGGTCGGGCAGACATCGGCACCTGGTCCTGGGGGGGGGGGGACAGACAGACATCGGCACCTGGTCCTGGGGGGGAGAGGGGGAGGGCAGACATCGGCACCTGGTTGGGGGAGGGAGAGAGAGGAAGCAGCCAATCAGGATGCAGTAAAGAGTTAGGAAGGCAGTACAGAGAAAAAAAACCCTCTCTGAATGCTCTGCAGTATCTGTTATGCGGCCTTGCGTCCTCCTTAGGAGCTTGGGGAAAAGGCTGAATGATATTCGGACAACAAAAAAATTAGATTGCTTTTTAACTTCAGCATTGCCTTTTTGGCTCCCTTGCAAACTATTTAACACATTACATTAGAGATTTAAATTAGATTTTTTTAGCTAACAGTTACTCTTTAAGCCCCCCATGATGCCTAACCTTAACCCTCCCCATGGTGCCTAGCCTTAACCCCCCATGATGCCTAACCTTAACCTTCCCCATGGTGCCTAACCTTAACCCCCCATAATGCCTAACCTTAACCCTCCCCATTGTGACTAACCTTAACCCCCCCCCCCCCCCCTGTGGGCAACTAACCTTAACCACCCACAGGGAGTGCCTAACCTTAACCCCCACTGAGCAACTAACCTTAAACCCATAGCCACCCTTCCACCCCTCCCCACCCCTAACAACCGTAACCTCCGAAACACATTTAGGTGCCTGCTAGGGCATTAGTAGCCACAGTTCACATTGTGGGTGACCCCAGTACCCAAATTGGTATGCACCTCCTTTAAATGTTCAGTGTCAGACCACACAACAAATATGTACTGTATGTATTTGTACATAGATTGCTGAATGTGCTGATTGCACAATGTATTGAACCTCATGTATCTCTGCTTCCCACTTTTGTTTCGTACTGTGTAAAGCACTATGAAAGATGTTGATGCTGTATGGATTAAAAAATAACAATAATAATTTTATGGGTCCTTGATTTTTTTATTGGCTCACATTAGCTGGACAGCATGGTGGTGTAGTGGATAGCACTTTCACCTTGCAGTGCTGGGTCCCTGGTTCTAATCTGGACAAGAATCCCATCTCTATGGAGTTTTTATGTTCTTCCCAGGGGTTTCCTCACACATTTCAAAAAACATATAGATAGCTTAATTGGCTTTTTCTTTAAAGTAAACTAGAGCTGTAAAAACAAGAAAATTTGATACTCACCCGCAGCTTCCTCCTGCAGCATAAACCTGTCTGAGCGCCACGCTATCCTCCCGCAGTCTGCCGTTCAGCCGCGATCAGCCCCGGTAACAGGCTCAGTCGTGTCAGTCCGGGTCTACTGCGCATGCGCGGGAGGTCTGCGAATGCACAGATGACCCAGACTGGATCTGACTGAGCCTATTTCCAGGGCTGATTGTGTCTGAACGGCAGACTGCGGGAGGATGGCGGGGGATTAAGATGGGTTTACGCTTCAGGAGGAAGCTGCGGGTGAGTATCAAATCTTCTTGTTTTTACAGCTCTGGCACACTTTAAATATACTCTAGACTATTCTAGCTATATGAATATGATGAGGATTAACTTGCAATCTTTTCTGAGGAACAGCTAGTGACAACTAGTGTTGGGCGAACAGTGTTCGCCACTGTTCGGGTTCTGCAGAACATCACCCTGTTCGGGTGATGTTCGAGTTCGGCCGAACACCTGACGGTGCTCGGCCAAACCGTTCGGCCACATGGCCGAACTAAGAGCGCATGGCCGAACGTTCCCCGAACGTTCGGCTAGCGCTGTGATTGGCCGAACGGGTCACGTGGTTCGGACCCGAACGCGCTCTGATTGGCCGAACGGTCACGTGGTTCGGGTAAATAAATACCCGAACCACGTCATATCTCCGCCATTTGTCTGTGGGTTTAGCTTTGGGTAGGCAGGCAGGGTAGTTCGCGCTCCAGCCACGCTAGCCAGGGTCCCCCCCAGTCATTGTGTGTCGCAGCTGGGAACAGTAGTACACCGCTCGTTCAGCCACACTATATAGCATTCTGTGTACTGTTCTGTGTCTGCTGGGAATAGTGGTACACCGCTCGTTCAGCCACACTATATAGCATTCTGTGTACTGTTCTGTGTCTGCTGGGAACAGTAGTACACCGCTCGTTCAGCCACACTATATAGCATTCTGTGTACTGTTCTGTGTCTGCTGGGAATAGTGGTACACCGCTCGTTCAGCCACACTATATAGCATTCTGTGTACTGTTCTGTGTCTGCTGGGAACAGTAGTACACCGCTCGTTCAGCCACACTATATAGCATTCTGTGTACTGTTCTGTGTCTGCTGGGAACAGTAGTACACCGCTCGTTCAGCCACACTATATAGCATTCTGTGTACTGTTCTGTGTCTGCTGGGAATAGTGGTACACCGCTCGTTCAGCCACACTATATAGCATTCTGTGTACTGTTCTGTGTCTGCTGGGAACAGTAGTACACCGCTCGTTCAGCCACACTATATAGCATTCTGTGTACTGTTCTGTGTCTGCTGGGAACAGTAGTACACCGCTCGTTCAGCCACACTATATAGCATTCTGTGTACTGTTCTGTGTCTGCTGGGAATAGTGGTACAACGCTCGTTCAGCCACACTATATAGCATTCTGTGTACTGTTCTGTGTCTGCTGGGAACAGTAGTACACCGCTCGTTCAGCCACACTATATAGCATTCTGTGTACTGTTCTGTGTCTGCTGGGAACAGTAGTACACCGCTCGTTCAGCCACACTATATAGCATTCTCCACAGAAAATGCAGACCGTCTGACTCAAATTAAAATGAATCAATCCTGGATTGGAAACGACTACGCAACACTCCAGGACCCCAACCAAGTAACATGACCAATGAACATCTGGGATGGTTTAGCGTTTCCGGTCCCTGTTTATTGAACCTCTCATCTGTATTACACTTATGACTGCATGGCGGCAAAAAGCATTGCTATATCCGCACGCTTTTTGTCCTCATGCAAGGCCTGGGTTGTTGTGTCTCAAAGCGTGGCCTTCTCCTCCTGCGCCTCCTCCTGTTCCATCACGTGTGCTCTGTGCTGCTGCTGGGTTAGCGTTACCGGTCCCTGTTTATGGAACCTCTTCTCTTTATTACATTTATGACTGCATGGCGGCAAAAAGCATTGCTGCTATATCCGCACGCTTCTTGTCCTCATGCAAGGCCTGGGTTGTTGTGTCTCAAAAAGCGTGGCCTTCTCCTCCTGCGCCTCCTCCTGTTCCATCACGTGTGCTGCTGCTGCTGCTGGGTTAGCGTTACCGGTCCCTGTTTATTGAACCTCTTATCTTTATTATATTTATGACTGCATGGCGGTAAAAAGCATGCTATCCGCACGCTTCTTGTCCTCATGCAAGGCCTGGGTTGTTGTGTCTCAAAAAGCGTGGCCTTCTCCTCCTGCGCCTCCTCCTGTTCCATCACGTGTGCTGCTGCTGCTGCTGGGTTAGCGTTACCGGTCCCTGTTTATTGAACCTCTTATCTTTATTACATTTATGACTGCCTGGCGGTAAAAACCATGTTACCTGTGCAAAGAAACATGACATTTTCAGCATTTAAAAGACAATTTTTCCTTTGAAACTTTACAATCAATTTTCTCAAAAACTATAAGCTCTTTTTGCTAAATTTTTTTTTCCTCTTGTACCCACTCCCAAGGTGCACATACCCTGTAAATTTGGGGTATGTAGCATGTAAGGAGGCTTTACAAAGCACAAAAGTTCGGGTCCCCATTGACTTCCATTATGTTCGGAGTTCGGGTCGAACACCCGAACATTGCGGCCATGTTCGGCCTGTTCGGCCCGAACCCGAACATCTAGATGTTCGCCCAACACTAGTGACAACACTATATACTGTGTAAAGAACTGCTGAATATGTCAGTTTTATATAAGTTCTAACATAAAATAAAGGTAAATAAAATAAACATTGCCTATGCAATGATGCTGAAAGTCTTCCTCACAGGAACATGATGTGTGATGTCATGTGTTATGTAAATAAAGAAGGTGATGACAGAGTGCATATCACCAGAAGAAGTCTGCTAGCCCCCCAAAAAAGTATGGATACCCTCACTGTGGCAGATTCATAAAGCTGGTCAGTTCCTTTAGTCAGTTTGCAAAAGCATCAGGGGCTATTTTATAAACGTGTAAGCTTCCTTTAGTTTGGTCTTTTTAACAATTTTATATTTTAACTATTTTGCTCAGTACAGTGAAAATTCACTTTAAATATTGTAGTAAATGGTGCTATACATTTAGCCAGCTAATGACAAGCAGCATTGTGAAACCTTCACATAGTGTCCACTCTCAGGATGCAGTACCTTATCTAACTCTCCTCTTTCTGCAGCCTTCAGATTGCTTGCTATGAGTTATACTTTATACCATGCAGGGTCAAGAATTATTTTTGTTTCTCGGTTTGCCAGGGCAAGTCATTTGAATATTCAGGAGCTGGCAGTACAGTACAGCTAGCCAGTACAAAACTATTTGCCGAAATTTAATCCATTCCTGCACTTTTGTCCAAATTCATATTGTTCTTTTGAGCTTGAAATTCTAGCAGCTGATGATAGTTTGTGTTGAGAAACTGCGAACAAGAACATACGTAGTTTCCAGACTGCTGTACAAGTATATTTAAAGGGTAGTTCCACTTTAAGCAGAAACACAGTAGCCACTGTATCTTAGTATTGCTAAAAATCTTGTATGTATGCCTGGCATACCAAGGTGTTACAAGGTTCCGAGTTATGTCAAAGAGAATCAGAACCATCTGAGGTTTTCTTTATTGTGGGGCTAAAGGAAATATACAACACCTACTAAAAATCAATGTAAGGTACAATTTTGCCTTTAAATTAAACAGGGCCATATCAGCCCACTAGGCCCCCAAGCAATATTATCATGGGGCCCCGTGCACCTCACACCCCACTATGTATAGTAGCCAGTCATTCAATTCCCCCTTTGAAAACTGACACTGGGAGCATATTAATGTTTACCTGTTCCACCTGCATTGGATCTTCTCTTCCTCCCGGTAGGTACTCACTCTATGCTGCTATCCTTCAGCTCCTGATCACATGACATGAATTGGGAGCTGGGGGGAGGTAGCATAGAGCATGCAGCTGCTAGGGGAAGAGGAGACTCAGTGAGGTGGGGAACAGGTACAAATGTCAGCGCTCCACCATTCTACAAGGTAGGAGGGGCAGGCTCCCATAACCCCTGCCCCACCTCCCCCCTCCACAGCAGTTCTAGATGTACTGTATATTCAGCTCTACTGAGACATAGAGGACATAGAAAATGCTTTGTATATTTACTTACTGTACTGTCAAATGATTTGTTAATATTATTTCTTATGTTATGGTGAACATTTGCAAATGCTTTATGTTTTCAAGAGACACGGAAGCGAAAAAAAATGATGAGTTTTGTATGTGTTGTACAACTAAGAAATAAAACATTAGGAGCCGATACATAAGTCTAATGTTGTTTCCAGTACAGGAAGAGCTAAGAAACTCCAGTTGTTATCTATGCAAAAGAGCCATTGAGATCCACAACTTTCAAAGTCGCAGAGAGCTCTGTGTTCTGAAGGTTGTTATCTCAGCTGTTAATGATTGTATCTTCTTTTTCTCTGCTGAAAAGGGGATTCAAAAGTTCACTGCTGCTCTGCAAAATCATTTAGAATGCTGAGTAGTGTGTAAACTGCAAATATTAGATAATTATGCAATGTTATAAAAAAAACTATATCACTGAAAACAAAAATATGAGAACATTATCTTTGCTACTAATCTTCTAGTAATTATCCTTACTACACATACAATTCATTATATCATAATTTTTTTTTTGCTTCAGTGTCTCTTTAAAAGCTAAAATTGTACTATAGACATTTCATTTTTTTTTGTTATTTGTGACCCAAATCCAAAACTTTCCAGCACATCCATATAATAAAATGACAGTGTTCGTCTCACTTCTACTTGCGGCTCCAAAGGGAATTTAATTAACTGAATTGTCAGTTTCTTTAAGCCTGTTGGAGGCACAATTTATTTTTGCATTATTTCTTTATTATCCATACATGAGCTTTTGGCAGAAACCTTCTTTCAATGTCATCCAAAGCTGCATCGGAAAGAAGTTAGACTGTAATAGGATGGCAAGTAAAAGAGATGCTTTGACAGGACCTCAACACTTCATATGTAATTGAGATCATCGTTTTTAATTACCATTAGCGAAAGATATGGCCAGTTCTCTTTCAAGCTACCCAGGATTGAGGTGAGAACAGAAAGCGCTTTGACAGCACTTAGGAACATAGGGCCAAAGATTAAAAGTGCAGCAGCATCTTACCCAGTGCTAATGTTTATGAGCCCTAACAGGCCAACTCCATGTAAATACCACATGTAGGGCTAGGTAAAGTAGTAGGTAGTTGTAATGATCCGCTCAGTTTTCTGCACAGACAGACAGCTGTTTGACCATTCCTTGAGTCCGAGGGCTGCAGGTCTCTGGAAAAGAGACCTGTCTTTACTTTGCAAGTTTCAGACTTGCTCTGCTGCTGAGGAATTTGCATACATTTGTCATGCAAATTGCTTAGCTGCCGCCTTTGAGGGTTGGCAGTATAAATACCATGTTCTCCCAGAATTCTTTGCTGGTCATAATGGTTTGTTACTGCTAAACACTCCTAGAGTGCCAGCCTTGCCTGTTTGTTAAAGATTATCTTAAAATATTCTTGGGACTGTACAAGGCATTTCCTCTAGTGCAGTCGGATTGTATTATTTGTTTTGCCTGTACAGTCTTTGTGTCTCGATTGCCTTGTCGCCCAGCGGCGGTCGACAGGGAATCCTTTCTGTCTGTCTGGGGGTGCTAACCAGAGCTGCGGTTGCTACTGGTAGCCCCATCTGTTTGTCTGTCTGGATCGCACTCGCTCTAGCGGTAGCAGCGGTGGTTCCTTCTGAACTCTGTCTGGGAGTATAGGCCAGAGCTTCGGTTGCTGCTGGCCGCTCCTCCTCTCTGTCTTGTCTTGTACGGACGCTTGCTGTAGGCTCGGTGAGGTAAGCGTTAGCAAGCGTTCGCGTTCTCTATTTCGTGTTTGTGTGTCATTGGTCAGTTAGGGTGGCACGCTTATCACTGGGCGCCTAACGCGCGGTGATCGTAAAGAAACGCGTTCGCTGTTGCGAATGAGTGCGGTGTTCGCGTTTAGCTAGCGTTTGTTATTTTCTTTACATTCTGTTTGCTGTGCCTTTGCTATTCTCGTACTCTGCTCTGTTCTGCCTTCTGTCACTTCTGGCAATCGCATCTCTTGCGATTGCGTTCCCACTTTTGTTTCTGCGGATGTGTGTCCACCGTCGCTGGGTGGCGACTAGATTGGGGGACACCCATTAATCCTGTCTCTGTGCTCTCTCTCTTTGAGGGCTATTCTGCCCTGCTTGCTCCTGCTCATACAATTCCTATCTGGCATCTGTGGCCATGCAGAGGCTGTGCTCGTCTGCACTCCACAGCTCCATCTGCTGGTGGGAATTGCCCTCTACCAGTGCATTGCACCTAACCTGGGTTCTCCAAATTACACGTTTGTGGAGGATTTCCGCAGGGTCAGCGCGCAGCTGGTGCGCTGACCACGGAAACTATTCCGCAATCGTTACAGAATGACCAGCCAAACCGAAATTCCCAGGGTAGAGGGAATGTTCGATTTGCTTCAGATTTCATTGCCTAAGGCAAAGGCATGTGTGGATCCTATTATAGGTAGGATCATACATTATATTAAAGCAGTTAAAAAATCTGTGCATGTTCCTGATCCCAACCGATATGAATGTTACCTTGATACAGGGTTGTTTGAACCTTCATTTGCTCCGTGGCAGTTGGGAGCTTTGATGGAGGAATTTGAATTTGATTGGAAAGTCTTTTGCGATTTTTACATCGCAAAAAGCGAAGATATTCTGAATGCTTGTCTTGATTCCATGTACATTTTGATTCATTCTGATGAGCGTGATGAGTGTTTTGTGGATCCGGTGATTTGTGTGTGGCAGACGATTTTGGATGAACTGCACACACACCAACCAATTGATTCCAATAAAGAGACACCGTTGTCAAATGATTATACCTGCCTTTCTGGGGTAAAGCAAGTGAGTTTAAACACTGTGCGACCTGAAATGAATGGGTGTGCCTCGTTTGTGGACACCTGTGTG
This sequence comes from Hyperolius riggenbachi, assembly GCF_040937935.1. NCBI lineage: Eukaryota > Metazoa > Chordata > Amphibia > Anura > Hyperoliidae > Hyperolius > Hyperolius riggenbachi. The sequence continues at coordinate 504,408,034 of NC_090646.1, read as the reverse complement.
AATTCTGATGGATTCTCTTCTGTTTGTTTGGAGCTTGAATCTGTGCGATCTGATGCCTGTTTCTCACCCAATCCTGCTATGGGGAAAATTCCTAAACCTTGCAGCCTCGAAAGTAATGTTTTGAACACCTTACAGTCCGCTCCACAGATTGCAGAGGCTTGCGCTTTGGAAGCGTCAGTTTCGCAACCTAAAGCGATTTTGGATTCGCAAATTTTGTGTGCTGACTCCTCGGATTCGACATGGTTAGCCGAGTCTAGGGGTGAGACAGCGCTTTGCTTTTGCGAGTCTGATTCTGAGGAAAGTGATGACTTTTCACCCTGTTCTCTGGATGAGTCAATATTGTCTTGCATAAAATCTCCTGCAGTGACCCTAGAGGCTCGTCTAGGTATTGCTACTATTCTCACTTGTTTCTCTGCTATTTTAGAATTGCAGTCTGGTTTGACTGCTATGGAGGATTCTGCAAGCAGTGAAACGAAACTCAGAAAGTCAGAGTTAGTTTCACTAGATATTCCTGTGTATCCTTGTCTTGATGATGAAATTCAGTCTCAGCATATGGTAGAACCATTCCTGGGACATCTGCCCTGTCCGCAGAAGGTATTTAATGTTCGGCCCTGTAACATGAATAGTTCAGAATCCTTCTCAGAAAACTTAAAAAATGACACTTCTGAGGTCTTGTTTGATGTTTTGGAGGTTTCCAAGTTCCTCCCAAAGGGTGCAGAACTTTTAGGAGATGCCACCTGCCCCCCAGATCCGTCTGAGGTATTGCCCACTTCAGTAGGCATTGCTATTATGCTGACTACCTTTGCAGCTCTTGTGGAGCTTCAATCATGTGTAGTCAATGATAAGTTTTTGTTGGATGCAACTACAGTCACAGAAACTTCTAAGTCTGAGTCCAAGTCTTCTTTTGAAAGACCAGTACCTGTGACCACTACTCGTGATGATTCTCTGCCCGGTCCTGGTTTTGGTCTTGTCGTGTCGGACTCTGAGGTTGGCAGTTCCCCGACATGTCCTGAGGGTTCTCTTGTACTAGTGTACCCTGATGTGCTCTGTGACCCAGAAAGCCCAAGTGTGCCTCGGTTACCAGCATGCTCAGATGCTTCCTCGGTGGAGACTTGTTCTGATATTGCCTGCCTGCCTGCATGCCCAGAAGTGGTCCCTGAAAGTACTGATCTTGATGGTTGTCCTGGTAATCCTGAACCCGGAATGGTCATAGGTTCCATAGGGGTTCTTGATAGTTCTCCATGTGAGCCTGGTGAGCGATCTGGCCTCTTGGGATCTCTGCGGAGCTTCAAAGTGTTCTGGGAGATTCCGGGAGAAATTTTACTTGGTACCCTGCATAGGATCAACAGTGGCTTTTGTGTTGAAAGGGACACTTTGAACAGGTATTGTGGCAGGTTTGGTATTTTTGGACGCTCTTTGGAAGGTGGTGTGTATTGCCTGGAGGGTGTCGATGGCTTATTCTCTGGCATTCACAGTTCTGATGGGTGTTACGCTGAGGCTTGTAGTACTGATGGGCATGTTTCGGTGGCTTCTGCTTCCGATGAGGTCGGTTTCGGGAGGATTGACTCTAGAATTGGGCCTTGTCGGGCTGACCCGACCTTCATGAGTCTTCAGTTAGAGTTTTTTGGAAACGTCAGTTTTGAGAGACGTCTGGAATCCGCCCCTAGAGGGGGGGGGGGGGGGGGGGGTACTGTAATGATCCGCTCAGCTGTCTGCACAGACAGCTGTTTGACCATTACTTGAGTCTGAGGGCTGCCTGTCTTTACTTTGCAAGTTTCAGACTTGCTCTGCTGCTGAGGAATTTGCATACATTTGTCATGCAAATTGCCTAGCTGCTGCCTTTGAGGGCTGGCAGTATAAATACCATGTTCTCCCAGAATCCTTTGCTGATCATAATGGTTTGTTACTGCTAAACACTCCTAGAGTGCCAGCCTTGCCTGTTTGTTAAAGATTATCTTAGCGTATTCTTGGGACTGTACAAGGCATTCCCTCTAGTGCAGTCGGATTGTATTATTTGTTTTGCCTGTACAGTCTTTGTGTCTCGATTGCCTTGTTGCCAGCGGCGGCGACAGGGAATCGTTCTGTCTGTCTGGGAGTGCTAACCAGAGCAGCGGTTGCTACTGGTAGCCCCTTCTGTTCATCTGTCTGGATCGCACTCGCCCTAGTGGTAGTGGCAGTGCCTCCTTCTGTATTCTGTCTGGGGGTGCTAACCAGAGCAGCGGTTGCTACTGGTAGCCCCATCTGTTTGTCTGTCTGGATCGCACTCGCTCTAGCGGTAGCAGCGGTGGTTCCTTCTGAACTCTGCCTGGGAGTGTAGGCCAGAGCTGCGGTTACTGCTGGCCGCTCCTCCTCTCTGTCTTGTCTTGTACGGACGCTTGCTGTAGGCTCGGTGAGGTAAGCGTTAGCAAGCGTTCGCGTTCTCTATTTCGTGTTTGTGTGTCATTGGTCAGTTAGGGTGGCACGCTTATCACTGGGCGCCTAACGCGCAGTGATCGTGCAGAAACGCGTTCGCTGTTGCGAATGAGTGTGGTGTTTGCGTTTAGCTAGCGTTTGTTATTTTCTTTACCTTCTGATAAGTTGTTTGCTGTGCCTTTGCTATTCTCATACTCTGCTCTGTTCTCTTGCGATTGCGTTCCCACTTTTGTTTCTGCGGATGTGTGTTCACCGTCGCTGGGTGGCGACTAGATTGGGGGACACTCATTAATCCTGTCTCAGTGCTCTCTCTCTCTTTGAGGGCTATTCTGCCCTGCTTGCTCCTGCTCATACAATTCCTATCTGGCATCTGTGGCCGTGCAGAGGCTGTGCTCGTCTGCACTCCACAGCTCCATCTGCTGGTGGGAATTGCCCTCTACCGGTGCATTGCACCTAACCTGGGTTCTCCAAATTACACGTTTGTGGAGGATTTCCACAGGGTCAGCGCGCATCTGGTGCGCTGACCATGGAAACTATTCCGCAATCGTTACAGTAGTGATGTGTGTTGTGCTAAATATACACCATCCTTTCTGTGCTAGATTTGCTGATCCGTTGCTCAAAGGTTCCATTGTATCATTGTTTGTCCCCCTCATTTCCTTTAACAAAATTCTTGATTTGCTATGTTTTCTCCATGCTGGAAAAGGGATTAAAATAATAGAGGGACCCAGAAGTCCTGGCCTGGATTTTTTTTTTGTTTACTTCCTTGTTACTAGGTGGTAAATGTTTGCAACCCTCACCTTGGTAATATAAGTTACTAGCAAGGACTGCTGAAATATTACTGAATGAGCATGTATTTAAAGCCGGCTTTTACCCTGGGATACCTGAGTAGGCACTGAGGGTATCTAAATACTCTTCTTTCAAGGGGAACAGGCAGGAAGAACCCCCTCCCCTTTCTGAGTGCCCACTACCATCTAGGTAATATATGCATTTATTCACTTTCCTTTTATGTCCCAGCTTTAATAGTATATAGCAAATCGGAATTGATCTGAGATTAAACTGAAGCTGAGCTGATGGAAACTGCTAATGGACTGAAGTCAAAACTCCATCCTACGTAATAATAGGCAAGTGTCCCTGTGTCTGTCTGTGTGTCAGTGCTTTTTAGCACTGCGCATGTGCAGGGACAAGACGCAGAGACACTGCCGAGAGCCGGAGCAGAAGGGGCAGTCGTGTGTGCGACGGGCGCGCGGGGCTAGCGGCGTGCGCGTGCACGGTGGATTACTGACAGACCTAGCCCGTTTTTAAACGGACTAAGGTCACTAGTGTACCATAAACTTTACTGAGCTCCCTCCTACCAGCTCCATAACCATAAACTTGTATGTTCAGGTTACCAAAACATTTTGGTTATGCTCAAGTCAAGATATTAATTCTTGTATTTTAAATGAACTGGAAAATCAAAGACATATTATTGTTATTTTTATTCATATAACGCCAACATCTTCTGTAGTGCTGTACATAGTGCAAAGCAAATATTGGGGACATATATACATGAAATGTCATTGTACGATCATGACATGCAGCAATACAAGTACAAATACATACATAGTTAATGTGTGGTTTGATACATCACTAAAATTAGTACACGTTCATATGATAAATTACAGCAAAATAAGAATATGAGGAGGTCCCTACCCCTGTGAGCTTACAATCTTGAGGGTAGTGGGATGGAAACAATAGGGAAGGAGACGCAGGAGGTAACAGATGAAGCTGCGAGCCTCTGTTGCGACCAGGGTCAGTGAAGGATAACAAGGAGATCAGGGGTTTCAAAGAATCAGCCAGGGTGCAGTGTTCAAGGCTGTGATAATTCCTACATAAGCGGGTAGGGAGCAGTACTAGGCATGGAGGAGACATGGAGGGAAATATTGCAAAAGTTATAAGATTGTGATCTGAGAGGGGGAATAGAGAATTAATAAAAGGTGAAACTGAGCAGAGGCAAAGGCTGTCTTTAGAGTGTGGCCGTCTTTGTGGGGTGGAAACAGAGGACCACTGGGAGAGGTCGTAGGAGGAGGGGAGTGAGAGGAGTTTAGTGGTAGTAGGGCAGTTAGTGTCTATTGTCTTGGAATGTCAGTAGAGAGGAAATTAAGCCATGCAAAAAAGTGGTCAATAAAGGTGGAGGCTGGTACAGGAGGGCAGGGGTGCAGCTAAGGTTTTGTGGCCCCAAGCTGCCCATTATTTAAAGTCCCCTCCCTGAATGAAGCGGAGCAGAGCACGCCACAGTGAAAAATGGGCATTGCCCCGCCATCGAAAAAAGCAGTTTGAAGCGCGCCGTGGCAAAAAGTGGGCATGGCCATGACATGATGTGGGTGGAGCCAAATACTAGCGAAATACAGGTAGTTCCCGGTTAACGAATGTGATAGGGACTGTAGGTCCGTTCTTAACCTAAATCCGTTCTCTTTTGTCCCCCTCTGTTCTCCCTGTGTCTCTTGTCCCCCCCCCCCCCCCTGTGACTTCAGTTCACACTGTGCCTCTATTATGCCCTTCTGTGTCACCTCATTTCCCCCTGTGTCATCTGTTCCCCCTGTGCCTATTTTGTCCCCCTCTGTTCCTCCTGTGCCTCTTTTGTCCCCCTCTATGTCCCCCTGTGTCAACTCTTGTCCCCCTCTGTGTCACTGTGTCAACTCTTGTCCCCTTGCCCTGTCCTAGCCAGGTATAGGTGTTCCCAGTATAGGTATCCAGGTATAGATCTCCCCAGTATAGGTAGCCAGGTACAGGTGTTACCCTCAGTATCGATAAGCCAGGTACACATGGTGCCCCAGTATAGGTTAGCCAGGTACAGGTAGTGCCCTCGGTATAGGTTAGCCAGGTACAGGTGGTGCCCCCAGGATAGGTTAGCCAGGTACAGGTGGTCCCCAGTATAGGTCAGTCGTGTACAGGTGATGTCCCAGGATAGGTTAGTTAGGTACAGGTGGTACCCCCAGGATAGATTAGCCATGTGCATGTGGTTAGCCAGGTACAGGTGGTGCCCTGATTATAGGTTAGTCATGTACAGGTGGTGCCCCCAGTATAGGTTAGCCAGGTACAGGTGGTGCTCCAGTATAGGTTAGCCAGGTACAGATTGTGCCCCTAGTATAGGTTAGCCAGGTGCTCCTGTCTCTGCCTCGGTCCCACAGGCTTTGTGTCCTACTTCCATAGTTACTTCTGGCAGCACCGCTGAAGTCATGAGAGGCGCCACCAGAGTCCCCATGGAGACAGGAAGTGAACCTGGCAAGGCGGCGACAGGAGGAGAGAGCAGAGCAGTGAAGGGTTTGGCGGTGGAAAAGGGGTTACGTAAGTTACCAGGGGCCGCACAGGTCAGGTTGATTAGGTTGCTTGGGTTAGTGTGTAAGGAAGAGTGAAGGTGGTCTGTGCAGGGTGTAGTAAAGTGTTTACCAGAGTGCAATGAGGTCTGGGAGAGGGTCCTGGATTGAGTGATAGATATGGCCCCAGCAGCAAGGTGAAGTAGTAGACAGAAATGAGAAAGGTGACGATATGATTTGTATGTGACAGTGTGCTATTTAAGGGAAGGGGTTATATATGGGGTTATGTATAACTTGAGAAATAAGAAAAATTCAAGACTAGAGAGGTGAGAAGATGGTAGGAGAAAAAGAGCAATGTAAATGTAATAATTGAAAAATGTTGTATGTGACAAACTTAAAGGATGTTTTGTACATTTTCTGAATCTATCAAGTGTATGTGGAAGGTGACTGTGGGAGTGTCTCTAGGCTAAATAGATACTAACTGATAAATTGCAGGAAACAATAGGTCATACCAAGGTAATTGGACATCAGCAGATGGAAGCGGCAGAGTTTTTTAGTTCTCCTTTATTTAGGCTTGGTCTAATTCTGGTCGTCTTAAGTACCCTTAAAATAAATACTCTTTAAATGTATACCCTGCTGACCATTGTCTTGCTGACCATGTGGTCTAGTAATATAGCCCTAACTTCATTTCAGGTTTGATAAGTCCACACACTAGCCTCAAAGAGGCAGGGCCAGTCTAAAGATATGCAATTGCTCACTAATGAAATAAGCAAATGGTAACACTAGGAAATAGACCCAATTATTAATGCATTGCATACCAGTTAGAGCAAGTAGATGCACAATATAGCAGTGAATCATAGAGAGGGAGGAGAGTGCATGGAAGTCATATGCAAACCTGCAAGAGAAGAATATTGTGCTGTCAGTCCAGATGGCCAGGGAGATCTCCAAGTGGTGTGTGTTAAATAATTCTGGTCTGATTCTGGTAATGTTCTGTATCCTTAAAATTAATACGTTTTAAATATATACCATGCAGATCAAAGGTCCTGCTGACCATGTGGTCTAGAAATATAGCCCTAGCTGCATTGATGTTAACAGGCAGACAGACATATAAATTAACTAAGTGTAATTTGCACGCTATCCTCCTCCATTGCTATTCAGTCCGAGATTGCTTTATTCTCAAATATCACACCTGGAAGCTTGCAATTTTCACATTCTTATAAATGTACACAAAATGTGGTAACACAGCTAGGCTCTGCTACAAATGCAATAATATATCTGAAAATAACATACCGCAATTTATTTTTCCTGTTTCTGACCTTTAAGGGACAATGAACAGAAGAAAGATCAGTGTGACACGTGAAAGTACATTTATCTTTTACTCTTATTTTCACTGGACAGTAAAGGTCTCCAGATTAATCACGATCATTGCCGAGTTAAGATCTAGTAACCATTTCAAAACAACATGCTAATTTCACTTTGATAAAACATTGGTTTATATATAGAATAGCAAATTTACAGTAAATTGGTATCATTAACACGGATGATTATAAATTAAGTATAACAGGTGGAACTAGTTTAACATACTGTATATTTGTGCCTACATCAATGATGCTTGCTACTATCTGTGCTAAATCCCAATTGAAGCAATTTTTCCCTCTCTAAGGGCTCATTCACACCAGAAGCGCTTTTCTGAGCGTTTTTCTGATTGATTAGCGTTTTTAAAATCGCTCTCAGTCGCTTTCATTAAAATCGCGGGAAAATCGCCATGGTTTTTACGTACACAATCGTGAAATCGCCATGATTTTTACGTACACAATTGTAAAATCGCAGTGATTTTTCTGCGATTTTTACCGAGATTCTAATGAAAGTGAATGGGAGCAATTTTTAAAAAATGCTAATCAATAGCAAAACGCTCAGAAAAGCACTTCTAGTGTGAATGGGCCCTAAATCCCTTCTCATACTCACTTTCATAGGATGGTCACATAACTTTGAGTGGCCCCTTCTCATACCATCCTGAAGTTCTGCAGAATGTATAGCACTTGTAGAAGTCACTCCCTACCCTGATAATGGCAAAGGGAGGAGGTAATTGTAGTGTGGGAGACAGGAACACAGCTATGGCTTTGCGTTTGTCTTCTAAGAACCTTTGGGATCTCGGCTTGATGCCCATGCCCATGTGATTGCTGGAGCTTTCAAAGGGTTTTGAAAGTATAATGTTGGTTTTGGAAGTGGAATGATTCACAAATGCTCATTAAGCAAATTGTATCATTAGTGGCCGCCTTCAGATAGAGTTTTTAAAGATCACTAAAAACAACCTTCTGTAAAGTTTGTGTGTCCTAGCCTGCGCCTTCTCAGAAGACATTTCTACACCTATGTTAGGAAAGATAAGCAATTTTTCCTAAGTTTAGCATGGCTATTCAATTGTTTCTTACAATGACTTTTTTCCCCTTGGGATCTGTCAAACAATCAAATTGTCTCACTTATAGGGATGCTCCTTCGGATTTCGTGGAACTGAAATCACCACATTTCCGATGGGAAATGGGAAATCCCACCCAATTGGAAATCTGAAAACAGATTTCCGTGGAAATATCGCATTACCGCAACTTGGTAATTTTAGCCCAATCACAGAACTCGGAAGCATTAATCCAATCAAAGAATGCAGAGTCAACTGGGAAGTATTTAACCAATCGGAGGATGCAAAAATGACCAAGAAAAAGGACTCTTCGGAAATTGGAAATACTCAGAATGCAGACCTATTCACTTACCAATTTCCAGGCATTAGCCAAAATGCTGAATAAAAACAGAGTTTGCAAAACATTCTAAAGTTTTGTTGAGAATACCTTTTTGTTGAGAATAACTTTTGACAAAAAAATGTATTATTTTTATTTATAAATGTCATTCTTATTTTGTCCATAATCTATTTAACCTGTATGAAACTCTACTTTAGCATGGGACGTCCGTATGTATTTGTCACGTGATTATGGCGTAAAGGATATCTCATTAGATTCTTTCTCTGTCTCATCCCTTTATAAAGGCTGCCTTTTACTGGAGGTTCCCCACTGATACATTGGCCATTCCTCAATAGCAGCAGAAACCCTACTAAGGAAGCACATACTTTAATTTACATTAGATTGTATGGCTTTGTTAGTGATGGGACAAATGTTGCTCCATCACAAGCTGAATTACTGTTGACATAACACACAAGCTAAACCACTTAAGCAGTGGTCGCCAGCAAAGAACTGTTCCTTGTGTCATAGGTCTGACTGTACCAGACATTAGAACTGTAATTTTATTTCTGCATAGCTTGCTTCTAAAATCAAAATATAATTTTCATATCATTTGCACTGTTGCCATTGTATTTGGTAGAACGTCCTCACTCTACCCTCTCAGTGTGCCAGGGGTTTGACTAAATTGCCAGCAGTTTGGCTAGGTGCTTGGTTTAGGCTATAGTATAGCAGGTGCTGGGCACAGTGTAGGGGTGGGGTTAGGGTTACGTGGTGGTGGTGGGAGGGTAGTGTTAGGCATATGTAGGGGAGGGGTAATGTGAGTGTTAGGTTTGTGAAGCTGATAGTAGTACATTGGTAACATTATGCCTTTTTTCTATGTACAACCTAAAGTGCAGTTTTAGCATCAATGATGGTATCCTAAAAGGGTTACTTTAAATACATTTTTGAATGATTTACCATTTTGTACCCTTCTGTTTTAGTCACTGTACACTGATTTTCTGGCCGTCCTCCACCTGGAAGATCAAGTCAGAGATGTACAGAAGCTAACAGTCACTTTCTGTATATGTATATTACGTATTGATGAGAATTCATTGGACTCAACGTACTCTCACCATAAATCTATGATTAATAGCTCCAGGTTTGGCATGATAGAACACTGCTATGCTTTTTCTGAGCACAGGTCAGAGAAGCCCATTGTCTACGTCCCATGCTATTTATATTCATACAGTCTAAATTTAATGAACTAATAAACATAGTTTAAATGAAGAGGCAAACGTTAGGAGGCAGTGAAGGATACATTATAAAGTTCTGTGTGTTTCCTCTTTATTGCATTTCCAATATACTTTTCTGAGAAGGACCAGCATCTCTTTGATGAAAAGGTCTGTAGAGCATTGTAAACCAATTAGAAACCGAAAATTAAATTATGATTTGTAAAGCTAATGTGCTGTGCAGTTCTCACCTGTCCATTCATGCGCTGAATGATCTCTCGTAATAGATGAAATCTGTATCTTCATAAACTGGCCTAATTTATCTGCTATTCTCTGGTTCATGTTGCGTGCTCCTGGCCTGTCTGTATGTGGATCACTGCAGCCATGAATCCTTATCCAAAAGTCTGAGCCATAGATGGAGGACAATAGAGCTGCACACATAGCAAGGGGAAAGTCATTAGTGCACTTTTATATCATTTCAGAGACTTATATGGGAAGAATACAAATAGGAAATGGTTGCAGATCCATTGTTTCTGCATCTTAGGGTACCCATGTATTAATCGATATAGCGGCCATATCTGCCTTCTGATTGACTGCCTGATTGATCTTTTGATCGAGTTTCAGGCAAAATCTGTCTAAGGGCCTGTTTCCATTTTCTGCACAGGAAAACTGAGGACCAATGTTAATTGATGGGCTAGTTCACACTTGTATGCATTTTTCACATGCAGAAAAAAAAATTAAAAGCAATGCAAAACTGTCAGATAACTCATGAAGAAAAACTGATGCAGAAAACTGATAGACAAGTGTGGATCCAGCCTTATGGATCAAAGGGAATGGCAGAAAAATCTCGCAGCAGTAATGGCACAATGATCAGCAGGCCCAACAGACCCTCAGCCAGTGTCTCCCACCCCAGAGTGTATGTGTCCCCCATCTGGCCCATGCTGAATGTTAAAGTCTCATCTATCTACCTGCACAACTCCTGGCCTCCTTCGATGTCTGTCATCACTGGGAGTGCCTGTTCCATGTCACAACACTTTTACACTCGGGGACAGTCCAGCAGGGCTTTTTGGCTCCCGCCACGCACCATGTAGCGCCGAAGCATGGCGCAACTATATTAGTAATGCTATAGTCCCCCATCCCCCTTCCCCTCACACAGGAAACTTGGGGATCCAGCAATTGCCGGACCCCGAATTACTTCTCCCTCGAGTTTTGATGACTCGGAAGGTGAATAGTATTTAACAGCCCCCTCTGAATTTGTGCAGAAGGCGGGTGAGCCGTCATTTGGCTCAGCCCGTGCCCAAAATCCCTCTGCGCCAAACTGCCATTTACGCCCTCGGCAGGCATCAGTGGCAGAGCAGTTTCCAATCCTATTGGAAATAGCTGTGCAGTGTGTGACCAGGCAATCATACCCTCTGATCATATTCAGTCAGAGAGGGATTTATCTAATGGTCGGTCTGGCCATACATGAGTGATGTATTAAAAAACAAGGAACACCAAGAGCCCCAATAGTGTAATATGTACTGGTAAATGGTTACTAGATAGAGTAAATATTAATACTCACAAACCAGGGTTACCATTAGGCAACCACTGTAAAGGCAGGTGGGAAAATTTTCCTGACCCCACTCAGGAATAAGAAGTCGCTCTCTGTAGATGAGAAAAAGGGGGTTCAACCCTCCACCCAGGGTGGACTCAATATTATGCAGGAGAACAGAGGCGCCAAAAGGATAAAAGGAAGCTAAATGAGCTTAAAAACCAAATTCTTGGTAAATAGAGGAGGTAGTGGTGGACTTACCTCCTCCAAGTAGACACACAACGACTGTAGTAAACACAGTCAATATATTTTATTTATGAACTCCAAATATGCAACGCGTTTCGCAGGTTTAATCCCGCTTCATCAGGCAATAACAACGGAGCAATAGCTGTAAACAGAGATAATTGGCTCATAACCCATGTGTAGTCATACAGTCATTAAATTGTATAAAAATAAAATATATATAAAAATTATAAATAAATATCAAACATCAGAGGTGAAATAGATATTAAAAAGTGGGGGTGATTGGGACAAAAACAGTGGAAAAGGTAATTGTGAGCAGTGATGAGCAAAACTGTTAATATTCGTTTCACATAAAATCTTGCAATAATAATGTTTAATTCAAAAAACAATTTTGGTGGGGGGAATAAATAAATAAATAAATTCCCGTTAACTTGCGCGGTTTTTGCGTACATTGCACATATCCACAAAAAAAAAAACACCGATCTTTTGGGCTAAAATAAAAATTGTTTTGGATGCTTTGCGCTAAAATATAGTTCTATATGTTTTCACAAAAATATTGAGCTAAAAGCAAAGAATGTAAAAATCAAAGATAAACCTCGAATCAAAAACCGAATTCTCAATGCAAAAATTCACAAGCAATGGAAAAAAATGAAGGTTTCATAAGGAAAGACAGCTGGGACTTACCATATGTGGTCAGTAGAAGAGCCAGGCACCTCTGTGAGGGCTCACTTCCAGGAGTGCTCATTTATACTAGTTTGGGGGTTGATTGACCAATCACAATGCTTGGTAAATGTGCTGAGTCATTCTGCACATGTGCAGATGCAACTAGCAGTTGCTGGTGCCATTTTGGAATAGGGCAAGATTAAGGGCAAGTTCATTTTAGTGATGCAGTGCCATCTAGTGGTGGATTGTGATATATGTATATAGGAAATTGTATGATAAAGTGCATAGTAGAGCGTAACAATTACATATTACCTGAACAGATAAAATAAGTACCTGCAAGACAGGTTAAAATGATGTGATACATGTAAAATAATAAGATAATCAAAGAATATTAATAATGCATACTATAAAAATATATAAAAACCTCTACGAAAAGCATGATATAAAACACTAGGAAAAATTGTCACATCTGTGTCACTTGATGTTGTAGCATCATGATATAAGTAACCATATTGTTGTCTATCCATCCATAGGTTTTTGCAGTTTTGTGGCAATGTATAGATTGTACATAATTTACAGTAAAAATATAAGACTGTAAAATCATAACATTAGAAATTAAAAAATTAAAAGAGAGGACTAGATAAAAGTGTGAACGGAACAGTATGAATATATTGCTTAGAAAATTAATAGATTTTTTCTAGGACCTCGTTCAATCCTTCTGGAGCGAGTATCCTAAGAGTCTGGATCCAGTACATTTCTAGTTTTTTGAGTTTCTCAAATGCCGCTGGTTCTGATTGGTTAATGGTGTCTATTAAGGTGATGGAAAAAGTGTCGGGTTTGCTCTGGTGCATGAGGTGAAAGTGGCGTGAAACACTGTGCATGGGAAATTTATTAAGAATGTTCCTTTTATGTTGGCCGATTCGGCTCCGGGCTTCTTGAGTTGTTCTGCCAACATACTGGAGATGACAGGCACAAGTAATCACGTAAATAACGAATTTGGACTGGCAGGAGATGTGTTTCTTTATGGAGTAATGGGTATTGGTGACAAATGATTTAAATGAGGAGGTATTGGAGACAAAGGTGCACGCTAGACAACGGATGTGGTTGCAGGACCAGGATCCTGGTGTGGAGGGGGCTTGGTTAGGTGTACTTTCAGTTTTGTGGCAGCGGAGTCTGCTGGTGGCTAGTAAGTTACGGAGGTTGGGTGCTCTTCTATAAGTGATGAGTGGTTTATTGGGTAGAATGGGTCTGAGGTATGGGTCCTGGAGTAAAATTTCCCATCTTTTGTTGAGTATTGATCTGATGCCCTGGTGTTCTTTGCTAAATTGTGTGATGAATCTGGGGGGTGGGTTTGCATCAGTATTAGGATTGGGTACTGGGTATGAAATGGAGGGTTGTTTAGCTTTATGGCATGCATCGCGGATGAGTTTTTTCGGGTATTTTCGAGCAGTAAATACAACAGAATTTTCTTTTACAATGCACCGAATTCATCCTTAACAATAACATTTTTTCCTTCAATGACAAATACTACCACCAAACTAGCGGCACAGCTATGGGTAGCTCCTTTGCACCATCATATGCAAACCTCACCATGGGCTACATTGAACAACAACTAATAGAAACTGAACATTCATTTACCGACAACATTATACTATACAAACGTTACATCGATGACCTGTTTTTTATTTGGAAAGGTGACATCACACTCATCCCCGCATTCATACAATTTCTAAACACAAACAAAGCCGGCCTTCAATTCACCTCACAACATCACCCTGTATCCATCGACTTCCTGGACCTAACGATTTTCACCGAACACAGTAAAATCAAAACCAAGACCTTCTTCAAATCCGTAACCTCCAACAACTACATCCATTTTAATAGCTTTCATCACCGACCTTGGACCCAAAATACACCCTACAGCCAGTTCAGACGCATATACAGAAACTGCACCGATAACCATGATTATATTACACAATCCAAAACCCTTACCAAGAAATTTACTGCTCGAAAATACCCGAAAAAACTCATCCGCGATGCATGCCATAAAGCTAAACAACCCTCCATTTCATACCCAGTACCCAATCCTAATACTGATGCAAACCCACCCCCCAGATTCATCACACAATTTAGCAAAGAACACCAGGGCATCAGATCAATACTCAACAAAAGATGGGAAATTTTACTCCAGGACCCATACTTCAGACCCATTCTACCCAATAAACCACTCATCACTTATAGAAGAGCACCCAACCTCCGTAACTTACTAGCCCCCAGCAGACTCCGCTGCCACAAAACTGAAAGTACACCTAACCAAGCCCCCTCCACACCAGGATCCTGGACCTGCAACCACATCCGTTGTCTAGCATGCACCTTTGTCTCCAATACCTCCTCATTTAAATCATTTGTCACCAATATCCATTACTCCATAAAGAAACACATCTCCTGCCAGTCCAAATTCGTTATTTACGTGATTACTTGTGCCTGTCATCTCCAGTATGTTGGCAGAATAACTCAAGAAGCCCGGAGCCGAATCGGCCAACATAAAAGAAACATTCTTAATAAATTTCCCATGCACAGTGTTTCACGCCACTTTCACCTCATGCACCAGAGCAAACCCGACACTTTTTCCATCACCTTAATAGACACCATTAACCAATCAGAACCAGCGGCATTTGAGAAACTCAAAAAACTAGAAATGTACTGGATCCAGACTCTTAGGACACTCGCTCCAGAAGGATTAGACGAGGTCCTAGAAAAAATCTATTAATTTTCTAAGCAATATATTCATACTGTTCCGTTCACACTTTTATCTAGTCCTCTCTTTTAATTTTTTAATTTCTGATGTTATGATTTTACAGTCTTATATTTTTACTGTAAATTATGTACAATCTATACATTGCCACAAAACTGCAAAAACCTATGGATGGATAGACAACAATATGGTTACTTATATCATGATGCTACAACATCAAGTGACACAGATGTGACAATTTTTCCTAGTGTTTTATATCATGCTTTTCGTAGAGGTTTTTATATATTTTTATAGTATGCATTATTAATATTCTTTGATTATCTTATTATTTTACATGTATCACATCATTTTAACCTGTCTTGCAGGTACTTATTTTATCTGTTCAGGTAATATGTAATTGTTACGCTCTACTATGCACTTTATCATACAATTTCCTATATACATATATCACAATCCACCACTAGATGGCACTGCATCACTAAAATGAACTTGCCCTTAATCTTGCCCTATTCCAAAATGGCACCAGCAACTGCTAGTTGCATCTGCACATGTGCAGAATGACTCAGCACATTTACCAAGCACTGTGATTGGTCAATCAACCCCCAAACTAGTATAAATGAGCACTCCTGGAAGTGAGCCCTCACAGAGGTGCCTGGCTCTTCTACTGACCACATATGGTAAGTCCCAGCTGTCTTTCCTTATGAAACCTTCATTGTTTTCCATTGCTTGTGAATTTTTGCATTGAGAATTCGGTTTTTGATTCGAGGTTTATCTTTGATTTTTACATTCTTTGCTTTTAGCTCAATATTTTTGTGAAAACATATAGAACTATATTTTAGCACAAAGCGTCCAAAACAATTTTTATTTTAGCCCAGAAGATCGGTGTTTTTTTCGTGGATATGTGCAATGTACGCAAAAACCACGCAAGTTAACGGGAATTTATTTATTTATTTATTCCCCCCCCCCACCACCACCAAAATTGTTTTTTGAATTAAACATTATTATTGCAAGATTTTATGTGAAACGAATATTAACAGTTTTGCTCATCACTGCTCACAATTACCTTTTCCACTGTTTTTCCCAATCACCCCCACTTTTTAATATCTATTTCACCTCTGATGTTTGATATTTATTTATAATTTTTATATATATTTTATTTTTATACAATTTAATGACTGTATGACTACACATGGGTTATGAGCCAATTATCTCTGTTTACAGCTATTGCTCTGTTGTTATTGCCTGATGAAGCGGGATCAAACCTGCGAAACGCGTTGCATATTTGGAGTTCATAAATAAAATATATTGACTGTGTTTACTACAGTCGTTGTGTGTCTACTTGGAGGAGGTAAGTCCACAACTACCTCCTCTATTTACCAAGAATTTGGTTTTTAAGCTCATTTAGCTTCCTTTTATCCTATGAGTGATGTATTGCCACTAATGTTTTATGCAGCTAGCTACCTGTTAAGACAAGTAAATCTGTTAATCAATGTGTAATATAGAAAACGCAATCAATATGACCATAGTTATTCGTAGGGAGAGATACATTCAAAATGTCATCAGTTTCATTTACTTTCGTTGAAGGCATATCTATACTGTACTGATTTGTGTTCACTCATTATTCACTGCTATGAATTTCCAGGTGTTGCTTAACTCATCAACTTTATCAATCTACCACTGATTACACTTTTTTTTGCAGTCAACATCCAATCCAAAAGCACCAAAGTATTTCTCCAACTTTGTTTTAATTTTTTGAAATTTTGAAAGCTGTGGAAAGTTTAGATCCTGGAACAGTTTTTTTTATGAGAAAAACAGAAAAAAATCAGCATCAACAGCCTAAACTAATCATAGGTACAATGACCACAGCTGAGTATAGACAATGTCCAAGAGTTCAGCAGATTATACAGTTATAGAGATGGCCTGAACCTCCGATTTTTGGTTCACGAACTGGGTTTGCGAACTTCTGCAAAAGTTTGGTTCACGCAAACTTTTGCGAACCGCAATAGACTTCAATGGGGAGGCCAACTTTGAAAACTAGAAAAATTTATGCTGGCCACAAAAGTGATGGAAAAGATGTTTCAAGGGGTCTAACACCTGGAGGGGAGCATGGCAAAGTGGGATAGACGCCAAAAGTCCCGGGGAAAAATCTGGATTTGACGCAAAGCAGCGTTTTAAGGGCCAAAATCACATTGAATGCTAAATTGCAGGCCTAAAGTGCTTTAAAACATTTTGCATGTGTATACATCAATCAGGGAGTGTAATTAGAGTACTGCTTCACATTGACACACCAAAATCACTGTGTAACGCACCGCAAACAACTGTTTGTGTAGTGACGGCTGTGCTGGACTGTTGCGCAACATGGCCAGAGTGCAGGCCGTGGCGGTTTTCAAGCCCAGTGCTTTAAAACATCTTGCATGTGTATACATCAATCAGGGAGTGTAATTAGAGTACTGCTTCACACTGACACACCAAACTCACTGTGTACTGCACCGCAAACAGCTGTTTGTGCAGTGACGACCATGCTGGACTGGTGTGCACCATGGCGAGAGTGCAGGCCGTGGCAGTTTTCAAGCCCATATGGTCACCGTGCTGAGGTAGCTGAATGGCAGAACAGTGACTGTCCAGCTGATCAAATTTGGTCTGTCCACAATGAAGCAACAACCGTATTATCTTTGGTGTGCCCCCCCCCCCCCCAAGACACTCATATAGCCGGCGTTCATTGCTTCATTGTGATACGCAAGCCCCTTCACCAGAATCACCGCGGCCAGGTACTGATCATGAAGGGGAATTGGCACATGTACATGCCTTTTGTTTTGTTGTTGCAGCTTCAGTGCAGCCAGAAAAATTAGGCAGGTATGTACACGCACCAGAAAAATTATTATAGCGACCGCTGCTAGCAGGCCTTAAAAATTCAGGAATCCACCTGGAGTCCTGGACCCTGTTGGTGGTGGTGGAGAAGGCAGTCAAGCGACCTGCGGTCAGAGGTGCTGTGTGGGGAGCGACTTAATCTTGGGGCAGGCAGTCACATGGCATGCAGACAGGGATGCTATGTGTGGGGACTGACTTAGTCTTGGGGCAGGTAGTAGGCCTCCGGGATCCATGCCTCATTCATTTTGATAAGGGTCAGGTACTGAACACTTTTGCGACTTCTCTTCTCAGTGACAATGCCTCCAGCTGTGCTGAAGGTCCTTTCTGATAGGACGCTTGAGGCAGGGCAAGACAGAAGTTGGATGGAAAATTGGGACAGCTCTGGCCACAGGTTAAGCCTGCGCACCCAGTAGTCCAAGGGTTCATCGCTGCTCACAGTGTCTACATCCACACTTAAGGCCAAGTAGTCGGCTACCTGCCGGTCCAGGCTTTGGTGGTGGTGGGTGGATCCGGAAGCGCTAAGGCGAGGCGTTGGAATAAAGAATGTCTGCATGTCCGACATCACCATGAGATCGCTGGAGCGTCCTGTCTTTGCCTGCATGGACATGGGAGGAGGGTTACTGGCAGTGGTACCTTTATTGCGTTGTGCTGTGACATCACCCTTAAAAGCATTGTAAAGCATAGTTGCCAGCTTGTTCTGCATGTGCTGCATCCTTTCTGCCTTCTGGTGAGTTGGTAACATGTCCTCCACTTTGTGCCTATACCGAGAGTCTAGTAGCGTGGGCACCCAGTACAGGTCATACCCCTTGAGTTTTTTTTATACGGGGGTCCCTCAACAGGCTGGACAGCATAAAAGACACCATCTGCACAAAGTTGGATCCAGACGTACTCTCCATCTCCTCTTGCTCTTCCTCAGTGACGTCAGGTAAGTCCTCCTCCTCCCCCCAGCCACGAACAATACCACAGGAACGTTAAGCAGCAGAAGCCCCCCGCGATGCCTGCTGCGGTTGTTCTTCTGCTGCCTCCTCCTCCTCCTCCAAATAAACACCTTCCTCATCATCCGAGTCTGATTCCTCTTCCCCACATGACTCTTCCTCCTCCTCCCCCCTTTGTGCTGCTGCAGGTGTTGAGGAAACATCTGGTTCTGATGAAAATTGCTCCCACAACTGTTCCTCCCGTAACTGTTCCTCTTCACACTCCTCCACAGCTTGATCACCGCTCTACGCATGGCACGCTCCAGGAAGTAAGCGTACGGGATCAAGTCGCTGATGGTGCCTTCACTGTGACTCACCAGGTTGATCACCTCCTCAAACGGCCGCACGAGCCTGCATGCATTTTGCATGAGTGTCAAGTTGTTTGGCCAGAACATTCCCATCTCCCCAGATTGTGTCCTTCTACTGAAATTGTAGAGGTACTGGGTGACGGCTTTCTCCTGTTCTAGCAGGCGAGAGAACATAAGGAGGGTCGAATTCCAAATTGCAAATGAGGCGTCACACCAGCAACTTGATTCTCCGCTGAATCTTGGCAAAGTGTGCCATGGCCGTGTAAGACCGCCTGAAATGCCCACACAACTCCCTGGCCTGCTTCAGGACATCCTCTAAGCCTGAATACCTTGACACAAATTTTTGAATGACTAGATTCAGCACATGTTCCATGCAGGGTACATGTGTCAGCTTTCCCAAATTAAACTTGGAACTGAGATTGCTGCCGTTGTCGCACACTACGTTGCCAATCTCCAGCTGGTGCGGGGTCAGCCACTGATCCATCTGTTTGTTAAGAGCAGCCAGGAGAGCTGCTCCAGTGTGACTCTCCGCTTTGAGGCAAGACACGTGTAAGATGGCATTACACCGTCATACCTGGCATGCAGCATAGGCCTTGGGGAGATGGGGCTGTGTAGGTGGAGAGGAGATCGCGGCACCAGCCAAGGAGGAGGAGGATGATGACAGCGAAGAGGATGTAGCAGGCAGAGAGGAGGGTCGAATTCCAGCAAGTCGGGCTATCGCAAATCAAGCGCCTCACCAGCAAGTTGTTTCTCTGCTGAATATCGGCCAAGCGTGCCATGGCCATGTAAGACCATCTAAAATGCCCACACAACTTCCTGGCCTGCTTCAGGACGTCCTGTAAGCCTGGGTACTTACACACAAATCTCAGGATTACGAGATTCAGCACATGTCCCATGCAGGGTACATGTGTCAACTTTCCCAAATTCAAAGCCGAAATGAGATTGCTGCTGTTGTTACACACCACGTTGCCGATATCCAGTTGGTGTGGGGTCAGCCATTGATCCACCTGTTTATTCAGAGCAGCCAGGAGAACTGGTCCAGTGTGACTCTCCGCTTTTTTTTTTTTTTTTTTTTTTTTAACTCAGCGTATTATCTTGCCCGGACTTCCATCAACATGACTTCACAGCCGTGCTCCTGTGTCCCTGGGCGCATCTTCACATCATAGTCTGAATCCACTTATATAGACATAACACAACAGCAACAACAACAACAACAACAAAAAGAAAAATCACACGAGGAAAAATATTATAGTAGAATAGAATAAAATAAAAATACATAAATAAAAAAAAAAAAAACAACCACCAAAAAAAAAAAAAAAAACTCTCCGCTTTGAGGCAAGATATGGCTAAGATGGCGTGACACCGTCGTACCTGGCATGCAACATAGGCCCTGGGGAGCTGGGGCTGTGTAGCTGGAGAGGAGATCGCAGCACCAGTAGAGTTGAACTGCCACTCAAGGAGGAGGAGGATGACGACAGCAAAGAGGATGTAGCAGGAGGAGAGGAGGTGGCAGGAGGCCTGCCTGCAAGCCGTGGAGGTGTCACAAGTTGGTCCGCTGCACAGCCACGTACTCCCTGGTTGCCATCGGTCACCAGGTTGACCCAATGGGCTGTGTAAGTAATGTACCTGCCCTGACCGTGCTTGGCAGACCAGGCATCCGTGGTCAGGTGGACCCTTGACCCAACGCTGTGTGCCAGAGATGACACCAATTGCCTCTCAACTTCATGGTACAGTTTGGGTATCACCTTTTTAGAGAAATAATTGCATACCACCAGCTGGTATGGTAACAGATGGCGAGCTACCAGTTCCGCCAAGCTAGCTGTCAGACGACGGGCAAGGGGGTGACTGGCAGAAATTGGCTTCTTCCACTCAAAGATTTCCTTCACAGACACCTGGCTGCTGTGGGCAGAGGAGCAGGAACCGCTCAAGGTCAGAGGAGGAGTGGAGGAGGGTGGCTGTGAATGTACAAAGGAGAAAGTGGCTAAAGATGATGTACCTGAAGGAGGAAGAGTAGAAGGAGGGTGGCTTTTCTTTTGTGTGCTGCTTTTGCTCAGGTGCTCTTCCCATTGCAGTTTGTGCCTTTTCTCCATGTGCCTTCGTAAGGCACTTGTCCCTACGTAAGTGTTGGCCTTTCCACGGCTCAATTTTTGGAGGCAGAGAGAACAGATGGCATTGCTCCGATCTGAGGCAGACACATTAAAACAATTCCAAAGCGCTGAGCCCCCCTGGGGTGATGGCTCTATGGTGGCATCAGCAGCTGACGTTGAAGGGCATGTTGGCTGGCTGTACGTAGGTGGTGATACATGCCGCCGGACACTGCCACCAGCTGTTTCTGACAATGAACTCCCCCGGCTTCTTTCAGGAACTCATCTCCTCTTACTCCTCTCTGACTCCCCCTCTGAACCCCTGCTCCCCCTGTTCATCTCCTCTATTGGGAACATATGTGGGATCCGTATCATTGTCATCATCATAATCATCCTGCTCTGCTTCGCTTGTCTCAGACACCTCCAAAACGGCACCAACAGCAGGTACTTCATCATAACCCCTCCGCACATGTTACGTCCATAGTGTCGCCTAACTCAGACATATGAGGTGGTGTAACTTGCTTAGCGCCTTCATCTGGTTATAACAATAATGGCTGTGCATCAGTGATTTCCCCACCAAATAACTCCTGCGAACTGTCAAATGTAGCAGATGTGTTAGTTGGAGTAGTGCTGGTGGCTGCGGAAGATGAGGTGTCCTGTGTTAAATAGTCAACCACGTCCTGACAATCTTTGGAGTTGATGGGATGTGCCTTCTTCTGAGCACTGTACTTTGGTCCAGGGCTGCACGAAATCACATCACCATGACCTCGCAGAGACCTGCCGGGTGGCCTTCCTCTGGGTCTGCCTCTACCTCTGCCTCTACCTGTTTTGTCCGTTTTGTCTATATTGGGGGGGATGAAGTGAAAGGTATGCACTGACTTGAGTAAAACAATGTGCAGTCACACAGGTGCATTTAACAGGTATGCACGGAGTGGTATATCACACTGCGTGCACTCACGTAGCGTAGGTGGGTGGGTGCACTGAAGTGAACAACAGGTAGTAGTAGGTATATGCAGTAATGGGTATTACAATGTGCACCTGTCACACACAGACAGGTACCGGACAGGCAGAGTGACACTGCGTGCGCTCACGTAGGTGGGTGGGTGCACAGTAAACAACAGGTAGGCAGGGCCAGATTTGTACTCTTTACCGTCCAAGGCCAATGTCACCAGCCGCCCCCATTCAGTATAGATAGCGAGATTACTCCTCCCCCTTCCCTCTAGTATAGGTAGCCAGATGACCCCTCCCCCCTTCCCTCTAGTATAGGTAGCCAGATGACCCCTCCCCTCTTTCCCTCTAGTATAAGTAGCCTCATAAACCCTTCCCCTCCAGTATAGGTAGCCAGATGACTTCCATAATCCCTCCCTTTACTCTACCCTCCACCCCTTTCAGTACAGCTTGCCTCCACACCGCAGCAGCCATCAGTGTCACTCACTTCTCTGCCGTCTCCAGTGCAGTAGCTTCCCCTTCCCCTCTGTCTCCAATGCTGCCCAAGTCCATAGCAGCATGCCACAACACCAACGTGCTCAGAGAGCAAGGTGGACGCTGCACAGGTGGCTGGCAGCAGGGAGATCATGCGCTCTCCTGATCTCCTGGAATTGCAGCATTTGCAAGCTTGCAAATGCTGCACCAGTGAGTCTAATACTTTGGTGCCCTTGTTCCTGTGGTGCCCTAGGCCATGGCCTAGGTGGCCTAAGCCTAAATCCGGCCCTGCAGGTAGGTATATGCAGTGGGTATTACAATGTGCACCTGTCACACACAGACAGGTACTGGACAGGCAAAGTGACACTGGGTGCACTCACGTAAGTGGGTGGGTGCACAGTGAACAACAGGTAGGTATAAATGTGCACCTATGGGTATTACAATGTGCACCTGTCACACACAGACAGGTACCGGACAGGCACAGTGACACTACATGCACTCACGTAAGTGGGTGGGTGCACAGTGAACAACAGGTAGGTATTTGCAGTGGGTATCATATGTGCACCTGTCACACACACAGGTAGTAGTCACTGAATGTGCTGCGCCTGGCAGTGGCACACAGTAGGAATTACCAAGGCTGTCTATGCAACACAAGTGTCAGTGGGACACACACAAAAAAAAAAAAATAGATCACAAGAACAAGATTAGCTCTCAAAAGAGCTGTTGTGGGATGCTTTTTTTAGCAATTAAAATCAGCAAGGAGCAAGCTAACAAGCCTACAAGAGCCTAACTAAGCTTTCCCTATGAGAGTCTGCAGCAGCTATCCCTTCACTAATTACTACAGGCACACGAGTGAGTGAAAAGCCTGATGCTGCCTGCCTTTTATAAGGGGGGGGGGGGGGGGGCTTCAGGAGGGAGTGCAGCCTGATTGGCTACAATGTACCTGCTTACTGTGAAGTAGAGGGTCAAAGTTGCCCCTCATGATGCACTATTGGGGTGAACCGAACTTCCGGAAAAGTTTGCGGTTCTTCACAATCGCGAACCCCCGGAAGTTCGCCGGGAACCATATACAATTAGTGTCAGCGCAGGTTAAAACACAGGTGTTTGTATGTTTGTATGTTTGTATGTTTGTATCCTGAGCAAGCTATTGCATATCTAGCAGACTATGAATCTGGGTCATCCAATTTTTATGGGCCCCTTATATAAGTCTTTTTATTTTTAGCCTTTATTAGTTTATTACTAACTGGTTAACCCTTTATTAGTTTATTAGTAATTATTGGCTAAATAAAAAAACAGTCTACACTTAGCTGTTTTGCCTTTTTTTGTTTATTGACCTCGAGTGGACAGCTCCTAGACTTGTGGAACTTGGGACATTCATGTATTGGAGAGTTAGCTGAGGACACTGGAGATCTGTGGTTACAGTCCGTGCACAGCTACTTGTTTTACAACCTAATAGTGTGTGTTTGGTTTCAGGTTGATAAGCCTTCATTTTGCTTGATCCAGAGCATGGAGTGTTTCATATACATAGAGATTATTGCATTTGCGACCTGTGCTGACACTTATTGTATAATCTGCAGGTTTTTATGAGAAATGAATAAAAATAGTTCAAGTTTTATAAAAAAAATAATGTTTTAATTTAAAGGGTTATTTAAGAATAAAAAAGCAGTTTAACATACCAGGGGCTACTTGCAGTCCCCTGGAGTCACCCGAGACCCTCCAAGGAACAGCGGCGACCCGCCTTAAACCTGGCCGGTGAAGTTGCTGGGAGCATTTTGCACATGCACAGTGGCGATTTTCCCATACTGTGCATGTGCAGAACTCTACTGTACACGGGGACGAGGTGAGGAGGAGGGTCTTGGAAGGACAGTGTGGGCACAGGATGACTCTAGGGGCTGCAAGAAACCCCAGGTAAGTTAACAGTTTTTTTTTTCTCTTTAGATTTGATACAAGGTAAACATCTTCAGAAGCCTATACTTATCTTAGGAAAGAGAAAAACATAACTATCTTACATGAACATGCGCAGTATTAATAATACTGGTACAGATAATGATCAGAGACTGATTTTTGGAAGGGCCACAGGGCCTCCAGGCCTAGGTCAGCTGCTACCCAAGGGACATGGAAGAGGGGTTGCTGCATATGGAAGAGGAAGCTGCAAGTTGAAAAGGGAGGCTGTAAATGAGCAACATACACAAGAGGTAGGCTGCTGCCCAATGGAGCATGAAAGACAGGGACTGCTGTACATGGATGTTGCACATGGATGAGGAGGCTGCAGGTGGAAATGGACTGGAAAAGAGATGCTGCACATTGAAGGGAGTAAAAAATGAAGTTGGTCTAGGGGCAGAGAAGTATAAAACCAGCATTAATAATAATAATAATAATAATAATAATAACAATGTGAATGAGACATTGCCGCAACCTTCCTCCCACTGCTACATGACAAAGACTGCAAACAAGCTAATAATGACAACTTTAGCTACAACCATTCTGAGAACCCAAGGTGAACCTTGGCTCAAAAATCAAGGGGGGGGGGGGGAAGCCTCTGTATCCTGAGAGGCTTCCCACACTATCTTCTGGTCCTCGGCCTGGGACCATCCTGCGTGTTGCTACTGCGCACCTCTTCTTACACAAGCGCAGCCACACTGCAACCAGCTCCAGTTTACTGTGCAATTGTGGCCATGCTCACGCAGGCGCAATACAGCTGTGCTCATGGCTGAAGAGGAGCGCAGTCTAGGGCTTGGAATCTGACAAGAGCTTGTTGGATTTCTTTGGGGGGCCCACACAGAGCAGGATCATCCATGAGGCAACTTAGGGAAATGCCTGGATCCTAGTGGGTGTCAAAGAGCCCCTCTGCCACTTTCCCACCTCATATTACCAAAGGGATTTAAAGGGGGAGTCAAAGCTACTACCTTACCTAAGGCCCTATTTCATCTCAAGCTATCTCTGGGTCCGCGCTTGTCAGTGGTGGACCAGAGGATGGTACGGGAAGCCTCTACACAGGATCCAGATACTTCCTTCTTCTTAGGTAAGTATTTTTGTCTCTTTAATTACATAAAAAGTCATACTGGAAGAAATACACTATATATTTGAATGTTTACTCAAATGGAGTGGTTTTCATTTGTAGTGTTATTTATTTGGACACTTTAGTTCCATTTTAATCTACTATGTTTTCTTCAAGGGCTTGATAGATTTCAGATGGTAAGCAATTGCATCTTAGTCTGTTTTCAATCATGAATAGGTTCCAAGAAGCATGATTTTGTGGTCATGCAAATAAATATTGTCACCTTGTCAACTGGATCCAGCAGTGCCTGCTCAGTGAAGGCTCGCTAATGCCTGTGGCACTGATCATCTTGATTATTTACAAAAACTAGTGCTTTATGTTTCATAAAAGACCACAGAACATTCTCTTCCAGTACCCCGTGCTCTGTTTTTCAATAATGTTATTAGAATGTGGTCATCATTTTATACAAACACATTATTTTTATTTCTGGGCTGGCTACGGCCAGATCTGAAAGGGAACGGTATTCTGCGTAAAGTATTGTTGAGCCGTTGTCTCCCTAAAATGTCACTGGAGGTAAAGTAATGCTCTCATCATTCCTCATAGCAGGCATAGCATTGCAGATGTATGACTCATTTCTCACAGATATAAATATATGTATTTTCCTAGGTTAAAATGTGAAATATTGAGGGAGAGATTTACAACTGATACTGCGTGAAACAAAAATTCATATTAAGAGATAATGTATTAAATGATTGAGTGCTTTAATCTCATTGTATAAAAGTGTGCCTGCACCCAGACACCACTGGGACATTCTGATAAGTCAAAACATAAAACATCTGTGGATCGTGTCCTCCCTTATCCACTGTCTCAGAAAATTCAAATTACTGTGATAAGAACCAAGTCTTGAGGAAAGTGTTTCCAGTTACAGAGCTGTTCTGTCTTGTATGATAAGTTTCTGAAGCTCAACATCTGTGTTTTCTCAATTATAACTATTAGCTAAAAATTAATAAACACTGCATATGGCTGAACACTTCTTATAGGCTGATTCATGATATCAACATATGCTTGAACCTATACAAAGAATATTTCAGAGATCATGCCAAAGCTTTTCAGATGTACATTGAGCACTGTTATTTTAGCTTCCCCTTATTGTATAGAGTTGTTGATCAGGGCTGGTATTGAGTTCTCAAGCACTCTACAAAAAAACAATTACTATAATGCTCCACAGTGAAAGCAGGGCTGGTGCTTTCATAGGGAGATACTGGGCAATTGTGGCAAAAAGTGCTGCTGGGGTCCTCCCAGGTCTACCCCCTAACTTTATGTTGGTCCCCTGCAGAGTTCTCTGCAGCAAAGCGACTCACTTGCTCTGACTGGCATGCTCCTCCATTAAACCATAAATTCCCTTCTTCAACTCCCCTGGTCACATCTTCTCAGTGATCCAGCAGCATGTAATTATGTAATAATATGCACTGGGTCAGAGAAGAGAGGCGCCCTTGTGAGGATGAAAATGGGAACGCATGGGCTGATGGGGGAGCATGGCACCTGGGACAGGTGAGTCTCTACACTTCCAAAATCTTGGGGTGAGTAAATTTGCCATTCACCTAGTGACTGGTCAGAACCTATTCATTAAATCAAGGCAAGACTCCCTAACACTGAATGGTGGCCTCTTGAGCACGTTCCAGAGGCTGCAGCTCTTGAGCGCTTTGAGTCCAACATTAGAAAAGTGCTATACAAATGTTTGGATTATTATTATTATCTTTCCTAGGTTCCGATTTCAACTTAATCCATCCCGTGATTTGAGTTTCATGATTTTTAGATAGCTCAAGTGATAATTGGACATCTATGAAGATATTTTAAAGGTAATAGTAGTGCTGCTGTTCAAATCTGGGTTTGTTTATTCCAAAACCCAGATTATGTCGTGCAAAGCACTACAGCAACATTATGTCCTTCCAAGCCGGAATGAGGAAGTTTATCTGGGTTTCCGAATAAGGAAACCCAGATTCAAACAGTAACACTAGTTAATAATTTGCACAACTATGTAATGACTCATAGCAAAACATAATATACAGGATACTCATAATTACATTCATTTCACTTGGTTGCAGCATCAGAATCTCTTTTTATATCTATATATTGCTGTATATTAGTATGTAATCCCACCCAATCAGTAATGTTTAGCCTAGGCTATTATGTCACACAGATTTCTTCCCCAGAGCACTCTGGGATATCAACTGACATTCCTGCTCACTACACAGGGTAAAAATTGAATCTCACAGTGATTCACCTTGCCAGCAGTACAGATGGCGGCATCACTAATAGTTGTAGGAATATAAAACAGGGACAGGTGAGCTTTTACGATGTTCAAGCATTGATTAAATAATTTATACATGGATATAGTAAAAAAAATAAGCAATTTTAATCTTTAAGTTATATTTGATAAAGTTGCTCTTTAAGTGAATGGATATAGTAATTTTTAATTCCTTCTGTATGATGATAGTTCTGCCACTGTGTACTACAGCTATGTGCTACTTGTTCTCCACAGTACAGAGCAATTTAGACATTATGTGCTGAAAATCTAAATAGCTATACAAACAAGAAAGAAACAGGGGCTGTAAACATGATTCAGTTGATGCTTTTTATTCCATAGCCTGTCCTCGACCTCTGGTCATGCTGGTGAATTTTTAAATGGAACACAACTGCAGGACCTTCAGTCAACACTCTCACTGCTGCAAAGGTCTTATTATTTGATTGTGTCAAACCCAGTAGCGATTTTCTTTCATTGGAAAAATAACGGTGGATTGCACTTGCGAAGCATAATGCATCTTTTATACTATAGGGTATGTTTATCAATTTTCTTTATGTGAAAAATACATTTGCAATCAGTGAAATTTACTCTACGGTTCGTGTTATTTGTTAAAGTAGAAAAAAAGGTCAAAATAAGTTGACTATTGGTCAGCTGAGTTCCTAAATAGATGGTTTATTTGTAACTTGATAACAGAGAGAAATATAGAAATTGCCTAGCTAACTACTGGGGCACCCTGTGCAAGCCAGCTAGCCCCGATCCTCACTTCAATCTTCAGCAAATCCCTGACAGTGAGCATGGTCCCTTCCTGCTTCAAGAAAGCTAACATCATACCAGTCCCCAAGAAGCCAGGTGTCTCAGATCTAAACAACTACAGACCGGTTGCCCTAACGCCAATCATCATGAAAACCTTCGAAAGACTGGTTCTCTCCTATCTGAAGGGGCACACCGCCACAAAAACGGACCCCCTGCAATTCGCATACAGGGCAAACCGGTCTGTCGAGGATGCTATTAACATCAGCCTAGCTCACATCATGGAACATCTGGATAAACCCAACTCCTACGCCAGGATCAAGCTTCTGGACTTCAGCTCTGCTTTCAACACCATCTGTCCGACCATCCTGTATGACGACCTGGTAAGACTCGGTGTTGACCCGAATCTGTGCACCCGGATCAAAGATTTCCTTACTAACAGGTCGCAGTTAGTCAGGATTGGCAGCTGTTATTCCAGTCCTAGAATCACCAACACTGGTGCCCCGCAAGGGTGTGTGCTGTCTCCGATACTCTTCTCACTGTACACGAACAGCTGCACCTCATCCGCTGACTCTGTCAAGGTCATCAAGTTTGCGGATGACACCACCATACTAGGCCTCATAGGCGGAAATGGTGAGCATGAATATCGAAAGGAGATCGAGCGGATCCTCGGGTGGTGCAAGGAAAATAAACTCGTTTTAAATACGGCAAAAACTGTAGAACTAATCGTGGACTTCAGAAGAAACGCTCCGTCCCCCAGCCCTGTCTCCATTGATGGTACCGAGGTCTCCAGGGTACACAGCGCTCGGTTCCTTGGTACCACCATCACGGACAACCTGAAGTGGGAAATGAACACCTCTGTAACTCAAAAGAAAGCCCAGCAGAGGCTGTTCTTTCTCAGGCAGCTGAGGAAGTTCGGAATGTCGCAGGAGCTAATGATCAGCTTCTACTCTGCCACCATTGAGTCTGTCCTTTGCTCCTCCATCATTGTCTGGTACTCCGGGGCCAATTCAAGGGACAAGCACAAACTACAGAGGGTAATCAGCGCTGCTGAGAGGATTGTAGGGTCACCCCTGCCACCCCTGGACATCCTTCATTCATCTAGAATGAGGTCCAGGGCAATCAGGATCACTCAAGACCCCTCTCACCCAGGCAGTTGCTTCTTTGACCCCCTTCCATTAGGCCGCCGTTATAGGACCATTCTCACCAAAACCACCAGACATAAAAACACCTTCTTCCCCCAAGCGTTTGTTCTACTTAATTCATGTAATCTCCCAACTGTCATCCCCTAATCATTCTATGTACCATGTTGAAGTTGAGGTTGCTATTTCTGCACTATCGATATATGCCATCTGCTGTACTGTCTGTCAAATTGCTGTTGTGTCTATGTAGCTAGTATCTGTACCATGACGATGTTGTATGCAAATTGCCGTGTGTCCACAAAAAATTCCGGGTGCGGTCCCTGCCGCACTTGGCGAATAAAGGTGATTCTGATTCTGATTCTACCTATGCCTATCTACCTATACTGGGACACCTACCTATGCCTACCTACCTATACTGGGACATCTTTTCCATCACTTTTGTGGCCATCATAAATGTTCCTAGTTAAAGTTCGCATCCCCATTGAAGTCTATTGCGGTTCGCGAAAGTTTGCGCGAGCCAAACCTTTTGCAGAACTTTGCGACCACCGTTCGCGAACCTAAAATCGGAGGTTCGGGCCATCTCTAATAGTGGCAATCCTTAACAAACTGTTTCCTTACTCTAAATACACTTCCCTGACACTGCAGCTGTCATTGGTAGATTTGGGGGCTCTATATCTATAGAGTGCTTGGGGCCCCATGTAAAACTTACACAGGGGCCCCAAGGTCCTTAGCTATGCCGCTGCACATGATATTCATCTTATGCACATTATTTGCCTTTGTTTGTATGTTACTTTGCATAGCACTATGGAGAACAGTGGTAAATCTGTAATGAGCTGTAGGTCTCAGCACTCCTCCAGGATGTCCCTCTATTTCCTGATGCTTCCTCAGCAGATTGCTGCTATGTTCTTATCTTGTCGCATTAGTTTCTTATATTTTGAGATTAGTCCCTCTGTGGTACAATGATGTCTCCAGCTTCTCTCCCTACGTTGCCATTTCTTTACGCCCCTCAACCCGTCTTCTGTGCTTTCCTTATCAGAAGCCAGCCTGCTTTTTCATTTTCACTGAAAATGATCACATAACACCTACATTTCAAACTCAACACCACTTTTGCCTTTTCTATTTCTACAATTTATTATGTTTTTACTAATATAGTTGCCAATGTCTATTAAAAAGGAGGAATGCTGTCTGGATCATTCCCCACCCCTGTGGTGAAACTAGATTAATAGTAAATTAGATTCACAGAGAAGAATTTGCAAGACTTTGAGAAGCAGGTGCCTATATATATATATATATATGGTGCCAGTAGTTTTCTGAATATCTATTTTTTTCTCTTGGGTGCTTTGATGGATTTACCTGTAAATTATACAGCCGGTCTCTGCTGATCTGTGCCCTTCAAAGGTTTACGTCTTATCTAGGTTAATTAAAGAGGTTAATAACAGAATTCCCTTGTAGGTATGCATTCACAGTCTACCTTTTGAACATGATAAACAACAATCATTTCATTAGTAGCAGGGATAAAATCTCATGTAATTAATTACTGATAAATGAATCACAAGGATTGATTGAAGGTAAAGTAATGCCTGAATGTAAATAATCACATAACTTGTACAAATATATATATACGACTAGAGTTACAAAGTTTCAGAGGTGCAAACAAAGTTGTCTTCATGTACAAAATATACAAAACTGTTTTTCTATAGCCGTACATATTTTTGTTGGTACATGTTACAGTATTGAATAAACTGTTATAAATAGTTTACAACATTTTAAAAGTAATGGTAAATGAAAAACAGGGACCACAGTAAGTAGAATCTACGTCACATCTGTAACTCACTAACTCTTTTGTGGCGTAGATTCTATGCCACGGCTTACTGCGGTCTTGAGCCAATCGCTGATCCTGGAGGAAGTAAACTCAGCTGTCATGTAATGCAGAGTGGAGAGGTGCCAGTGATTTTTGGTGGACTGCAGAGTAGGGTGGTACATGACCTTTTTTTTTTTTTTTTATACTTGGACGAGCTTTGTTATTTGTGTTATAAAGTGCAGGCAATATTTTATCCCACTTTTCTGTTTTTCTGTTTAGCAGCTGTGGTACAGAGCTTTTCATAGCGGCAGAACAACAGGATTGGTAGTACAGACATCTGTGGCATGGTTGTGTTTGGAGAGGCTGCTTTTTATCTCCATTTACACCAGAGGGATATAATACATGGAAATGGAGAGGGGTGTGGGGTTGGAGTGAGACACATAAATGTTCAGTATTTTACTCTCTTTGCAAATATGTCATTTATTTTAAATGTGATTGGTTGGTTCTCCACATAATGGAACTTGTTTGGTTTAGCTTTAATGGTCCTCTAAGTTCTTCAGAGCATAAAAAGCAGTAAAAGGATTGGCATATTTTCTCATAGTTGTTCCAAAACTGAGCTCCTCCAGTTGCTATGTCACCAGATTTAAGAGGGCCTAGAAGCAATAAGTAACGGGTGCAAATGTTAGCCACAGTCGTTTAATGCCCAAGGTTGTTAAAAGGACAGGTTTGGTTTCCCATTGTCTCCCACTTCTAAGTGCTCTGCTATGTGAGCTTTTATACTGCTGTGAATTGTAAGTCACCCCGTTTCCCTACACTTGTCAACCGGGACAGATTGATGTCTCCGGCAATAGGTTATATCATCCTTTGTATCGCTTTATTTAGGAGAAAAATCTCTTCTGTAAAGGAACTTTTAATGAGAGTTCCTACTGGTTAGTGACATCTGACAGAAGTTTCCTGAGATTTCAAAGCTCTTTTAAATTCTAATAATGTGTGCAAAATCCTTTAAAACGGTGCTATAGCCAGGTTTAATATGTATTCAGAAAATATCACTGGAGCTGCCTGGAACTCAGGGGATTGATTACATTTCTGTGTGTATGTGGTCTTCTTGGTAAATACACAATGTATTACTTTCTAGGGAGATTTAGTGTTAGATAATGTGACCTTTGTGTGTTGTTACTGAGGAATTTGGACAGCAGTAACAAACCACTACCAGGCAATTGCTACCATTACCACATACTGATAATAAATGATATTAATGCTGCTATTTCCTTTGGTAAAGATATTGTTCCCTGCGTAGTTTGCATTTACCAACCCAAAGGTCACACGTTTAAAAAAGAAACCAGTATATTATTATTTATTTATATAGCGTCAATGACTACCATAGTGCTTTACATAGTACACAACAAATAGTGGGTAACATAAAAACATGAGAGGATCAAAACTCTGTACAATCAGAGCATCGAGCAATAAAAATACATACATAGTTGAGTGGTTTGAGGCATCACCAATAGTGGTACATGTTCATATGATAAATTACAGCAGAATAAGAAACACTAGGAAGATGCCCCTGCTCTTGTGAGATTATAATCTAGAGGGTATCAGTATGTAGACATTAGGGAAGCAGACACATGGGTTAGCGGATGAGAAAGTGAACCTCCAATACTACCTACAGCAAATTATAGGCTTATCTGAACAGGTGTGTTTTGAGAGTACTTATGAAGGTTTCCAGGCTTGGAGCACAACTGGCTGGCTTTGGGTGAGTGTTCAAAAGGAGAGTTGATGCTCGTGAGAAGTCCTGTATGCGGGAGTGAGAGTAGGTTATTAAGCTAGAGGACAAAGGGTCTCCTTGGAGGAGTGAAGGTTCCAGGTGTGATTGTATTCGGAGACTAGTGAGGAAATGTTAGGAGGTGACAACATTTGTAGAGCTTTGTATGACAGGATGGCAGGATGAGTTTAAACTGGATCCTTTGCCAATCTCTCCATTGGCTATTTGTTATTACCCAAAGAGGGGTTGCATCAGATGAGTGGGAGGAGAGGTGGATGAGTTCAGTAGGGTCATAAGCCTACAAACTTGTTGCCATGTGATTGTTAACATAAACTCGGCCCATTTGTGCCAACTATGATGTGGCACTTGAGTGGCGTTCCCATAGCTTTATACTGCATTGAGGTGGCAGAAGGAGATTATTAGATTTATTTTATTATCTGGTGTAATACTGAGTGGTCTGCAGTGGTATTCAAGTAAACGGTAAATGACCAGTGTCATGGAGACATCAATTGATCATTTAGTCATCAGTCAAGGATTCTCAAATGTTATAGTTTTCAATCAGAGATCTTTCAAGCTGTCTGGAAGGGGGTGAGTTGGGGGGAGGTGCTTTCACAGACCTCCGGGTCTGTGCTTATAACAGACAATATTTTGAAATGCAAAGAAGTAAAGAAAAGTAACACCAGCAAATTTTTCTTAAATCTTAAAGTGAACCTGTGAGGACCAAAAAACGAAAAGTTTGATACCTTAGGAGAGATTATCCAGAGGCTTCCCATGTCCTTCTCAACTCCACCATTCTTGCACAGGGTCCCCCGGCACACATCCGACAAGAGGTTGTCAGATAGGTTCCCATGTCGAGGTCACACTCCCCTGCAACCATACTGAGAAAGCACAAGTGTGGCCACGTCTGTACAGTAGCATGAAAACTCTTGCGAATGAGGGGCTATGTGCTACTGTACAGGCATGAGTATGGTCCACGCCTGTGCAGTAACACAAAACCACTTGTCCATGGCTGTACACAATGAGGAGTACAGCCACGAAGAGGTAGAATGTCCTGGTCAGCAGCGTTTGTGGGGTCGAAGAGGACATAGGAAGCCTCAAAGAGGTAGAGGATCCCGTCCAGCAATTGTGGGGTCTAGGAGGACATAGTAAGCCTCTGGATTATCCAGATGTTTCTTTCTACTGAGGTAAGTATCTATGTTTTTTTGTTTTTACATTCACAGGAGAGATAGGAAGTGACAGGAATCTTAGTGGTGATACCTCAAAGAAGTTCAGATACTTTTCCACACTACTAAAAATGGAGTTGTTTTTACTGTATGTGTTTCCACTGGAGTGATTTCATCTCACCTCCTGTTCTCATTGACTTTATAAGTGGGACTCGGAAAGGAAAGGCATTCTTCCCATCTGGGACCCCAGGCAGAGGTAAAAACCTGATTCAGAAGTTAGGAGGCGACATTTTTATTGGAGTAACACTTTACAGGTTAATAGTATGCAGAGTCAATCATTTTAAAACTTTAGAGTTTAAACTGAATTAGATTGTGTTCTTTTTTTATGTCTAGGTATTGTTGTTTTTGCAGTTTGTCCTGGTTTTGTGTAATTAAAGGACACATCCGAGGAAAATAGAAAAACAAGTTCTACTTACCCAGGGCTTCTTCTAGCCCCTGGTAGCCGATATGTCCCTCGCCACAGCTCTGGTGTTCCGGGGTCCCCTCTGATGCAGATGCCGACCTTGCCAGGTCAGCATCTTCTGTGCCTAAGCAAGTGAGCGACTGCGTCAACCGCGATCACGCTCATGTGGTCTGGAGAGTTCTGCACAGTCGCAGAACTATTGCACCTGCACCAAACACTGCTCACTCGCTCAGGCGCAGAAGATGCCGACCTGGCAATGTCGGCATCTGCAACGGAGGGGACCCCAGAACACCAGAGCTGCAGCAAGGGACATATCGATTACCAGGGGCTGGAGGAAGCCCCAGGTGTGTAGAACTTGTTTTTTCTAGGGTTGCTCGCTCGGATATTGCGGAATTGTAATTTCCGCAATTCCGGCCGGAAATTACGTTTCCGCATCGGAACGCGGAACGCGGAATTTTCCGTTAACGGAAACGGAATTCCGCGGAATTTCCGCGATTCCGGCAGAACGGTATTTTTAAGCCAATCATTGCATTCGGAATGAATGAACCAATCAGGCAACTGCCGGAATTCGGAATTCCGCGGAAATCCGCGAAATTGCTGAACAAATAGGGCTGCTTTAAAAAGATAGACCAATCATACGTTAGCAACCATTTCCTAGCGACCTATCACAACTTATCCCACCCATCTTGTATAAAATAGAGGAGAGGCTGTCCTCCATTTTGTGGGTTTCAGTCTTGTGGAGCAGAGGAGAGAGACAGACCCATATTTTGTTACTGACTGAGTTTGAGATATATACTTTACTGTATAAATAATAAACCAATAGTCTTTTTAAAGACTGTGTGTGAGTGAGCTTAGACTAGAGTGAGGATTAGTGAGTTAGCTGGGTATTTGTGACAGATTGTAGATTGAGTGTGAGAGCTAGATTGTAGTGTAGTGTGTAATATTTGCTGTGAGGAGAATCAGAGAGGTAGGCTTAGGTTAGTGTGATATAGATTCAGGCTTAGGTTAGTGTGATATAGAGAGAGAGAGTCAGGTTTAGCTTAGAGTGATATATATATAGAGAGAGAGAGTCAGGTGTAGTGTGATAGAGAGTGTACTTGCTGTAGTGTGAGAGAGGGTCAGGGATAGTTAGCTTACTGTGGTGTGACAGAGAGAGTGTGTGTGTGTATATATATATATATATATATACATATATTTATAATTTTATATATATATATATAAAATTTTTATTTTAGCTACTGAGTCCAAAGGCAATGGATCGAAAGCAGCAGGATGCACCTTTCACTCCAAAAAGACAGTGGAGCGATGGTGGATCACGCAAAGCACGTGATCAGGCAGAAGGTGGCAGCAGGAATAGATCCCCTTTGGTACGCAATTTGTTCCCTGTGTTTGGTCGCAGGATAACTATTAATGAGGAACGAGCCAATACTGTCCTGAACTATTTTGAAAAGGAGCCCTGTACCCAGTCTGAGGAATTGTTAGGTAGTCTTGACAGTCACAGCAGCACCAGTTCTCATGTTCCTCGTGAGGCTGCGAAAACCCTGGCGGCAGTTGCTGATTGTGATGTGATTGCCTCCTCCCAGTGCTCTTCTCCAGAGCTAAATTTAACATTTCAGGATGAGGAGAGGGATTTGCAAAAAGATTTGGATGAGGCATTGGCAGAGACCTTGGGTCCAAGCTCTCAAGAAATAGTGGGTGATGTTTTGACAGAAATGGCCCCCATTTTTTTGTCATGCAGAAAAGCTCCACAAGCTTGTGACACCAGTGGTACTACTCAACTTCTTAATACAACCACTGATTTGCACAGTGTGCAGGTGGAGGAACAAGATGATAATTCTGTGGTTGAAGTAGATGATTGTGAGGCTAATGTTCCTACATGGACGGCATCTCGTGGCCTAGGTGTCAGCAGCAGTAGGCACAATCACCATGGTCAAAGTGATCATCCAGTTGGCCAGCAACTTCCAGCTGTAATTCCTGTTGCTGCCAATTCCAATGCTGGTAAAAAAACAACCAAAAAAACCAGTAGGAGTGCAGAAAGGTCATCCCCAGCATGGCATTTCTTTACAGACCATGCAGAGGACGTTTGCAAGGTGGTCTGTACCATATGCCGCAAAGCGGTAAGCAGAGGCCAAAAGGGCAGCGGCTTTGGCACTTCTGGCATGAGAAGCCATCTGCGCGTCCATCACCACAGTGCATTTCAGTGGGTACAGAATTCTGGGAAGAGTGTGGCTGGAACAGCAGCAACAGCAGGCCCACCCCTTCCTCCTTCCAGCCTTCGGCCTGTCCCTATTCAGCCTGCACCTTCCCAATCCTCTCCGATTCTCTCTGCATGCCAGGCTGGAATAGTGCACCAATCCACCTCATTAGGTTTTCAGCGCCAGCCTTCGGTTCCTGAAATGTTGCAGAGGAAGCGTATGCTCCCTGCAAATGACAAATTTGTTGTAAAAAATAATGGGCTCCTGGCAAAAATGTTGGCCCAACAGCTGCTACCCTACAATTTTGTGGACAGTGCCCCCTTCCGCAAACTTATGAGCAGTGTGGCGCCACAATGGAGGATCCCCAGCCGACATTATTTTGCCAGGAAAGCGATACCTGCCCTACACCAGCAAATGGTGGCGTGTGTAGCCCGGTCAATGGACCATGCGGTGGGTGGAAAGGTCCATTTTACTACAGATGCCTGGAGCAGCAGGCATGGGCAGGGGAAGTATATAACTTATACAGCCCATTGGGTCACTCTACATCGTGCTGGGGATGGTGGAAGATCTTGTCCAGTATCTCAACAGCTTGTGGTGCCACCTCGTGGGGTCAAGGGGAGGCCCGCTCCACTCCCCTCTGCCACCTGTTCTGTGGCAGGCCAGGTAGTTGATGAGCCTCCCATCAAGCAGTTTCGCTCGTATACTGGCATGCAGCACCATCGATGCCAAGCAATGCTGAAGCTGGTATCGATGGAAGAGAAGAGGCAAACAGGATCTGAAATCCTTAGTGCCTTTGAAGATCAGATCCGCCAGTGGTTGGCCCCACGGAAACTTCTTACAGGAATTGTCGTCTCTGACAATGGGTCTAATATGCTGTCTGCTATGCGTCTAGGTGGCTACACCCATCTTCCCTGTTTGGCCCACGTCTTCAATCTTATAGTTAGTAAGTTCTTAGGAACATATGAAGGGTTAAAGGACGCTGTTTCAACAGCACGAAAGGTGTCAGCTCACATCCGGCGCTCAGCAACCGCCTCCGCTTCTTTGAAGTTGTTGCAGCGCCGTCATAATCTTCCGCAGCACAGACTCATAAGTGATTGCCCAACGCGGTGGAACTCCACCCTCTACATGTTGCAGAGGTTGTGGGAGCAGCGAATGGCAGTCAGAATCTATCTTTCTGAGACAGCTTCCTCAAATTTGTCACTGGACTACATTACTGGGGACCAGTGGGAGCAAATTGGTCAGGTTTGCCAAGTTTTGCAGCCTTTCGAGCAAGCCACAAAGTTGGTCAGCATGGAGAACTGTAGCATCTCACAAGTACTCCCCCTTATCTTCATGCTTGACAAAATGTTGTTTAACTTGCTTGGACGTGGAGATCAGAGTGCACAGGCAAATTTGGGAGTGTCTGATCATGCTGATGCCCAGGAAGAGGACGTAGGAGAGGCAGAGGTTGAGGAGGAGGAGGAGGAAGAGGCAATTGTACGGGGGTGGGAAGAGATTGATGAGCTGCTGGAGCAGGATGGTGACAGCTGTGATAACAGGCCGGAAGAGGAGATTTCTGGCAGGCACCTCTTTCCTATGGCTGCTCACATGATCCAGTGCTTCAAGAGTGACCCCCGGATAAAGAAATTGAAAGTGAGGCTGGACATGTGGGTGGCCACCATTTTAGATCCCCGCTGTAAAGGGAAATTAAGGCAGTTCCTTCCCCCATCCCAGGCAGACAACATGATGCGAAAGATCCATGAAGCCCTTGCTCGCTGGGTTGAAGATGCTTTTCCCGCACCTTCACCCCGGGCCACAGTTTTCACTCCTCTGCAAAGTACTCAGCAAACTTGTGGTGGTCCCAGCAGTACCAAAAAACCACAAAATTTGCTGAGTATGTTTTATGACTTTTATCAGCCAGAGTCTTCCAATGCTCCATGCAGCAGCACCAGCAGCAATAGTAGTCACCGCCAGCGGCTGGACCGTATGGTGAGTGACTATTTAGGGTCGGCTAGTGCTCCTGATAACATAGAGAGTAATGACCCCATGGAGTACTGGACCAAAAAAATTGACACCTGGCCAGAACTTGCTCAGTATGCGCTGGAGGTACTTGCATGCCCCGCCTCAAGTGTTCTATCTGAGAGAGTGTTTAGTGCGGCAGGTGGCGTGGTCACTGACTACCGGACACGTCTGTCTGCAGAAAATGTGGACAGACTCACATTCATCAAAATGAACGAATCCTGGATTAATGATGATTTTAATGCCCCTCTTATTGATCCTTAAGGAGACCAAATAAAATAAAATTGTTGAAGAAAATGAAAATTATCCCTTACAAACTTGGCGAATATTGTATCTGATTTTTTCCCCCGTGAATTTTACATCAAAAACCTGCAGTCTCAAACCTAATATGATACTTACTACTACTGCTGTGACAAGTCTACTGCCGGACGTTATATCCTTCAACACAGGTCCCTAAGGGGCAAGGGCCTGTGTACTCTGCTGCCGTTACCTGCTGTCTCAAGACTCATAAACCTAATTATACTTACTACTACTACTACTGCTGTGTCAATTCAACTGCCGGACGTTATATCCTTCAACACAGGTCCCTAAGGGGCAAGGGCCTGTCTACTCTGCTGCCGTTACCTGCTGTCTCAAGACTCTAAGACCTAATGATACTTACTACTGCTGTGACAAGTCCATTTCCTGGACGTTATATCCTTCAAACCATGTCTCTAAAGGGCAAGTGCCTGTCTACTCTGCTGCCGTTACCTGCTGTTTCAAGACTCTAAGACCTATTGATACTTACTACTGCTGTGACAAGTCCATTTCCTGGACGTTATATCCTTCAAACCATGTCCCTAAGGGGCAAGGGCCTGTCTACTCTGCTGCCGTTACCTGCTGTCTCAAGACTCTAAAACCTAATGATACTTACTACTGCTGTGACAAGTCCATTTCCTGGACGTTATATCCTTCAAACCATGTCCCTAAGGGGCAAGGGCCTGTCTACTCTGCTGCCGTTACCTGCTGTCTCAAGACTCATAAACCTAATGATACTTACTACTGCTGTGACAAGTCCATTTCCTGGACTTTATATCCTTCTACACAGGTCCCTAAGGGGCAAGGGCCTGTCTACTCTGCTGCCGTTACCTGCTGTCTCAAGACTCTAAAACCTAATGATACTTACTACTGCTGTGACAAGTCCATTTCCTGGACTTTATATCCTTCTACACAGGTCCCTAAGGGGCAAGGGCCTGTCTACTCTGCTGCCGTTACCTGCTGTCTCAAGACTCTAAGACCTAATGATACTTACTACTGCTGTGACAAGTCCATTTCCTGGACGTTATATCCTTCAAACCATGTCCCTAAGGGGCAAGGGCCTGTCTACTCTGCTGCCGTTACCTGCTGTCTCAAGACTCATAAACCTAATGATACTTACTACTGCTGTGACAAGTCCATTTCCTGGACTTTATATCCTTCTACACAGGTCCCTAAGGGGCAAGGGCCTGTCTACTCTGCTGCCGTTACCTGCTGTCTCAAGACTCTAAGACCTAATGATACTTACTACTGCTGTGACAAGTCCATTTCCTGGACGTTATATCCTTCAAACCATGTCCCTAAGGGGCAAGGGCCTGTCTACTCTGCTGCCGTTACCTGCTGTCTCAAGACTCTAAAACCTAATGATACTTACTACTGCTGTGACAAGTCCATTTCCTGGACTTTATATCCTTCAACACAGGTCCCTAAGGGGCAAGGGCCTGTCTACTCTGCTGCCGTTAGCTGCTGTCTCAAGACTCATAAACCTAATGATACTTACTACTGCTGTGACAAGTCCATTTCCTGGACGTTATATCCTTCAAACCATGTCCCTAAGGGGCAAGGGCCTGTCTACTCTGCTGCCGTTACCTGCTGTCTCAAGACTCATAAACCTAATGATACTTACTACTGCTGTGACAAGTCCATTTCCTGGACTTTATATCCTTCAACACAGGTCCCTAAGGGGCAAGGGCCTGTCTACTCTGCTGCCGTTACCTGCTGTTTCAAGACTCTAAGACCTAATGATACTTACTACTGCTGTGACAAGTCCATTTCCTGGACGTTATATCCTTCAAACCATGTCCCTAAGGGGCAAGGGCCTGTCTACTCTGCTGCCGTTACCTGCTGTCTCAAGACTCTAAAACCTAATGATACTTACTACTGCTGTGACAAGTCCATTTCCTGGACGTTATATCCTTCAAACCATGTCCCTAAGGGGCAAGGGCCTGTCTACTCTGCTGCCGTTACCTGCTGTCTCAAGACTCTAAAACCTAATGATACTTACTACTGCTGTGACAAGTCCATTTCCTGGACTTTATATCCTTCAACACAGGTCCCTAAGGGGCAAGGGCCTGTCTACTCTGCTGCCGTTACCTGCTGTTTCAAGACTCTAAGACCTAATGATACTTACTACTGCTGTGACAAGTCCATTTCCTGGACGTTATATCCTTCAAACCATGTCCCTAAGGGGCAAGGGCCTGTCTACTCTGCTGCCGTTACCTGCTGTCTCAAGACTCTAAAACCTAATGATACTTACTACTGCTGTGACAAGTCCATTTCCTGGACGTTATATCCTTCAAACCATGTCCCTAAGGGGCAAGGGCCTGTCTACTCTGCTGCCGTTACCTGCTGTCTCAAGACTCTAAAACCTAATGATACTTACTACTGCTGTGACAAGTCCATTTCCTGGACTTTATATCCTTCAACACAGGTCCCTAAGGGGCAAGGGCCTGTCTACTCTGCTGCCGTTAGCTGCTGTCTCAAGACTCATAAACCTAATGATACTTACTACTGCTGTGACAAGTCCATTTCCTGGACTTTATATCCTTCTACACAGGTCCCTAAGGGGCAAGGGCCTGTCTACTCTGCTGCCGTTAGCTGCTGTCTCAAGACTCATAAACCTAATGATACTTACTACTGCTGTGACAAGTCCATTTCCTGGACGTTATATCCTTCAAACCATGTCCCTAAGGGGCAAGGGCCTGTCTACTCTGCTGCCGTTACCTGCTGTCTCAAGACTCTAAAACCTAATGATACTTACTACTGCTGTGACAAGTCCATTTCCTGGACGTTATATCCTTCAAACCATGTCCCTAAGGGGCAAGGGCCTGTCTACTCTGCTGCCGTTACCTGCTGTCTCAAGACTCTAAAACCTAATGATACTTACTACTGCTGTGACAAGTCCATTTCCTGGACGTTATATCCTTCAAACCATGTCCCTAAGGGGCAAGGGCCTGTCTACTCTGCTGCCGTTACCTGCTGTCTCAAGACTCTAAAACCTAATGATACTTACTACTGCTGTGACAAGTCCATTTCCTGGACTTTATATCCTTCAACACAGGTCCCTAAGGGGCAAGGGCCTGTCTACTCTGCTGCCGTTACCTGCTGTCTCAAGACTCATAAACCTAATGATACTTACTACTGCTGTGACAAGTCCATTTCCTGGACGTTATATCCTTCAAACCATGTCCCTAAGGGGCAAGGGCCTGTCTACTCTGCTGCCGTTACCTGCTGTCTCAAGACTCTAAAACCTAATGATACTTACTACTGCTGTGACAAGTCCATTTCCTGGACGTTATATCCTTCAAACCATGTCCCTAAGGGGCAAGGGCCTGTCTACTCTGCTGCCGTTACCTGCTGTCTCAAGACTCTAAAACCTAATGATACTTACTACTGCTGTGACAAGTCCATTTCCTGGACTTTATATCCTTCAACACAGGTCCCTAAGGGGCAAGGGCCTGTCTACTCTGCTGCCGTTACCTGCTGTCTCAAGACTCATAAACCTAATGATACTTACTACTGCTGTGACAAGTCCATTTCCTGGACGTTATATCCTTCAAACCATGTCCCTAAGGGGCAAGGGCCTGTCTACTCTGCTGCCGTTACCTGCTGTCTCAAGACTCTAAAACCTAATGATACTTACTACTGCTGTGACAAGTCCATTTCCTGGACGTTATATCCTTCAAACCATGTCCCTAAGGGGCAAGGGCCTGTCTACTCTGCTGCCGTTACCTGCTGTCTCAAGACTCTAAAACCTAATGATACTTACTACTGCTGTGACAAGTCCATTTCCTGGACTTTATATCCTTCAACACAGGTCCCTAAGGGGCAAGGGCCTGTCTACTCTGCTGCCGTTACCTGCTGTCTCAAGACTCTAAGACCTAATGATACTTACTACTGCTGTGACAAGTCCATTTCCTGGACGTTATATCCTTCAAACCATGTCTCTAAAGGGCAAGGGCCTGTCTACTCTCTGCTGCCGTTACCTGCTGTCTCAAGACTCTAAAACCTAATGATACTTACTACTGCTGTGACAAGTCCATTTCCTGGACGTTATATCCTTCAAACCATGTCTCTAAAGGGCAAGGGCCTGTCTACTCTGCTGCCGTTACCTGCTGTCTCAA
Organism: Hyperolius riggenbachi; assembly: GCF_040937935.1. Lineage (NCBI taxonomy): Eukaryota > Metazoa > Chordata > Amphibia > Anura > Hyperoliidae > Hyperolius > Hyperolius riggenbachi. Next base: position 504,364,552 of record NC_090646.1, on the reverse strand, counting down.
GACTCTAAGACCTAATGATACTTACTACTGCTGTGACAAGTCCATTTCCTGGACGTTATATCCTTCAAACCATGTCTCTAAAGGGCAAGGGCCTGTCTACTCTCTGCTGCCGTTACCTGCTGTCTCAAGACTCTAAAACCTAATGATACTTACTACTGCTGTGACAAGTCCATTTCCTGGACTTTATATCCTTCAACACAGGTCCCTAAGGGGCAAGGGCCTGTCTACTCTGCTGCCGTTACCTGCTGTCTCAAGACTCATAAACCTAATGATACTTACTACTGCTGTGACAAGTCCATTTCCTGGACTTTATATCCTTCTACACAGGTCCCTAAGGGGCAAGGGCCTGTCTACTCTGCTGCCGTTACCTGCTGTCTCAAGACTCTAAGACCTAATGATACTTACTACTGCTGTGACAAGTCCATTTCCTGGACGTTATATCCTTCAAACCATGTCCCTAAGGGGCAAGGGCCTGTCTACTCTGCTGCCAATTACCTGTTGTGTCAAATATTATGATACTTACTTTACTTCTGCTGCTGCGACCCGTCAACTACCGGACATGATATCCTTCAACCAAGGTCTTGAGTGTGTGAGGACCTGTGTCTACTCTGCTGCCAATTACCTGTTGTGTCTAACCTTGTGATACTTACTTTGCTTCTGATGCTGCGACCAGTCAACTACCGGACATGATATCCCTCAACCAAGGTCTCTAGTGTGCGAGGACCTGTGTGTACTCTGCTGCCAATTACCTTTTGTGTCAAACCTTATGAGACGTACTTCTGCTGCTGAGCCTGTGACAATTCAACTACCGGACGTTGTGGTGCCTACAACAGACAAAAAAGTAATGCCAGGCAGGCAAGAGCCTAATGGTTGTCATCACCAGCCAGTTAGATATGCATTGTGCAATACATACAATACAACAAAGACCAGGTTTTTTAAAAAACTTTTATTGCAATTTGCAATAAGTTTTGTCAATTTTTTTTAAAAAAGGTACAAAACAAGAAACACAGGAAAACATAAAACTTTCCTTTCTTACAACAGAAAGAGTTTGCGAGAATTGTAGTTGGACGAGACAGGAAACTTCTGATGTCTACTACTCCATCAACATAACAGTGCATTGTCTATCAACTGGGAGGGGTGACCAGGACACAGGACAGTTGGCACTGTGTAACATAGTCCCTGGGCCAGATTTCTCAAAGCATTACCGACAGTTTATTCTTCTAAAACTGTTCTAGCCAGTTGAAGAATAGTTCTGCATGATAGTAAGAAAATTCGCAAAGCCTATGTAATAGCGACAGTTTAGCGTGGATTTCTAGAGCTACACTACAGTTAAAAAGACTCTGAAGAGAAAAAAAAATATATGATATAATGAATTTGTAGTGTACTATGAATAATTACTGGAAGATTTGCAGAAAAGAAAATATTCCCTTTTTTTAGGTATATAGTTGTATTTATAACATTGGATCATTATACACTATGTTCAGATTACACATCACTCAGCATTCAGAATTCTTCTTTCCGAGCAGTCTGTGAACTACTGACCTCGCCTCTGGCAGAGAAATATTAAATAGTTCAATAACATTTCAGATAATAAAAGTCATAAAACAGCCCATTCCACGACTCTGAAAGCCGTAGAGATTAATGGCTTCTTTGCATAGAGATAACAACTGGAGTTTATTAACACTTCTTGTACTGGAAACAATTAGACTGATGTATCTGATCTTAACGTTTTATTTCTTAGCTGTACTACACATACAAATCATAATAGCATAATTTTTTTTCGCTTCAGTGTCTCTATTTGAAGGGGCAGTTTATTGATAATTACTATTTACATTAATCACATATCTGTTATTTTATATGGAGAGCTTATCTTTCTCCATCGACCTTGGCGTCAATTCACCAGAGGTTAACAACCTAAATATCTCTTGGGAGGTAATTAACCTCCTGTGATATCTCCAAGTAGCAATTATCCAGAAGTATAGGGGAAATTATCGATCGAGAGAAATGCAAGAGATAAATGTGAGATAAGTATGAGATAAATAAGTGATAGTTAGTAGTTAGTTTTTCCCCAAATCACATTTCACCAGGGAAGAAACGGTGTGTGGTCATTCGTAATTTTTACATCTCTTAACCCCCTGAATTAACCTGGAGATATCGTGGTTTTCACACAGCAGCTGCTGCTGTGGAAGATGGAGCCTTTTGAGCTTACTCTGTTAGGCCTGATGCACACCAAAAACCGCTAGTATATTCGCAAAATGCTAGCAGATTTTGAAACGCTTTTTCTAGTTTTTCTGTAGCGTTTCAGCTAGCATTTTTCAGTTCTGTGAAGCGTTTTTGGTGTAGTAGATTTTCTGTATTGTTACAGTAAAGCTGTTACTGAACAGCTACTGTAACAAAAACCGCCTGACAAACCGCTGTGAAGTGCAGGTTTTCAGAGCGGTTTGCGTTTTTCCTATACTTAACATTGAGTCAGAAACGCCTCCGCAATCCTAAATCTGCAGCAGCCCGGGAGTATGCGTTTATGCAAAACGCCTCCCACGCGTATCCGCAGCCGCAAGCGGATCGCAAAAAATGCAGCCGAACCGCTCTGGTGTGCACTAGGCCTTAGAGCTTGCTTCTATTATGAGGATACGAAGGCGCAGGAGGAGGGTCTGTTTAATCGCCCCTCGTATTTTTCGTGTGAGAACAGTTCGTGATAATTTTACTGAGACAGAGGTGGTTAAGACGTTCAGAATCACTCGTGAATGATATGATTGATGATGTGATCCGGCAGTATAAGGCGGGAATACTCTGGTCATGTAGTGGTTAAACTCTGCCTCCTACCCACAATGCTTCACTTTCATGCTTACAGAGCGGAGAAGTAACCCATGTAAATCATTAATACCGATTATTACCTAAATCTCTGCTTTCTCACACTTTCCTCATGCATATCTCTCCATTATCCCCTGCTATCGAACACTTTTCTCTCTGTCCTCTCACACTGGTGAATTGACTCCAGAGTGTTAAAATACCTCATGAGATAATCTACCTACCTTTTTTCTCTTAGTAAATCCTCTCTGGTGAATTGACGCCCTTGTGTTAAAAAAAAGTAGATGCTATCACTTAGTTTTGCTTTGGCCGATGGCTCATTAGCATAGTATGCGACGACAGGCTTCAGCCTGCTTATAGGCTAGCAGACACTCCAGCTGATTTATAAGGCTGTCTCATACACCACAGAGAGCTGGGCTGTGTCATGCGCCGGACGGACTTCTCTGATAGCAGACACTCAAGCTGATAACGCTAACTCACTCACTACAGAGAGCTGCGGTTCTCTGTAACTAGATAAGTAAATAAACAAACATGCTTTTTCATAAGTACATAATTAGCCGACTGCTTTATCTATTCAATTAACTGGTTACAGAGAACTCAGAACAGCAGCTGTCTGTAGTGTGTGAGTCAGCGTTATAATAAATCAGCTGGAGTGTCTGCTATAAGCAGGCTGAAGCCCGTCGTCGTACAGTATGCTAATGAGCCAGCTCAGCTCGCTGCCAAAGCAAAAATAAGTGATAGCAACTATTTTTTTTAACACAAGGTCTATGGAGAAAGATATGCTCTCCATATGAAGTAACTGATATGTGATTCATTTAAATAATAAAAATCAATAAACTGAACATTTAAGAAATGTGCAAATCCATTCCTTTAATGTTGCCGAAAAGTGCTCATTAGCAGTTCTACAGATAGTGTAGGCTAGATGTGATTTGTGAAGGGCTCCTCCCCTCTCAGTCAGAGTTTGCTGACAGCAGGTGTGTTGGTAGCCTTAGCCACAGCAATTTTCCACACACATTGCACTGCCTGAGAGACCTTCCTATCTCCTTCTATTCCTTACAGTTTAAGAAGGAATCTTCATTATCTAGTGATTTTTTTCGGCTGTCTGAGACAGTTCTGCAAGGATTTTTAAAAATAAAACTAATATTTTGTTTAAAACGCTCTTGATAAATCTGGCCCCCTGTCACCTCAACAAAAGGTTGGCTGCCAACATCAAATCAACCATTTGCCTGCTCTTTTAAAACAGGGTGGGTAAGAGATTAGAGTGCACCTGTCTGTAATGTAATCTCAGTACAAATACAGCTGCTCTGTGAGGGCCTCAGAGGTTGTCTTAAGAGAATATTTGGATCAACACTAACAGCACTGTGAAGTAAAAAGAACACACAAGACAGGTCAGGGATCAAGTTATAGAAAAACGTAAAGCTGGTTTAGGCTACAAAAACATTTCCAAAGCCTTGAACATCCCACAGAGCACTGTTCAAGCAATCATTCAGAAATGGAAGGAGTATGGCACAACTGTAAACCTACTAAGACAAGGCCGTCCACCTAAACTCACAGGCCAAACAAGGAGAGCGCTGATCAGAAATGCAGTCAAGAGGCCCATGGTGACTCTGGACGAGCTGCAGAGATCTACAGCTCAGGTGGGAGACTGTCCATAGGACAACTATTAGTCATGCACTGCACAAAGTTGGCCTTTATGGTATAGTGGCAAGAAGAAAGCCATTGTTAACAGAAAAGCATAAGAAGTCCAGTTTGCAGTTTGACACAAGCCATGTTGGGGGACACGGTAAACATGTGGAACAAGGTGCTCTGGTCAGAGGAGACCAAAATGGAACTTTTGGTCCAAAATGCAAAACGCTATGTGTGGCAGAAAACTAACAGTGCACATCACTCTGACCACACCATCCCCACTGTCAAATATGGTGGTGGCAGCATCATGCTCTGGGGGTGCTTCTCTTCAGCAGGGACAGAGAAGCTGGTCAGAGTTGATGGGAAGATGGATGGTGCCAAATACAGGGCAAACTTGGAAGAAAACCTCTTGGACTCTGCAAAAGACTTGAGACTGGGGCGGAGGTTCACCTTTCAGCAGGACAATGACCCTAAACATAAAGGCAGGGCAACAATGGAATGGTTTCAAACAAAACATAACTATGTATTAGAAAGGCCCATCCAAAGTCCAGATCTAAATCCAATGTAGAATCAGTGGCAAGATCTGAAAAAAGCTGTTCACACACGCTGTCCATCTAATCTGACTCCGGAGGACTCCAGGAGGACCCGCCTTACATCCTCCTTTTCCCGGCAACCTGGGCAAAATACTCATGGAGCCGTTCTCCCTCCTCCCTGCAGGCCAGAATCCTCTGCCGTTGGTCCTCAATCTGTGCCTCCAGCTGTTGTTGCAGTTGCTCTATCTGCTGCTGAAAAGCAGCTTGTAGCTGCTGGAGGCGCGCTTCATATTCCACCCGCTGCTGCTGTACTTGTTGCTCAAGGGCAGCAACACGGGCGGTTACTTCAGAAGCTGTAAAAAACAAGATGTACAAAATTACAAAATTACACTATACATGGACATTGTACAATAACGTTTAATAAAAGTCAAACCAGTACAGTGTGGTACCGTATTAGCCATAAAAACAAGGAGTTTTGAAACAGGATGATAGCATTTATTGGCTGTTTTTGAGAAAAATAACATGAGATTTTTCTAATTATAAAAAGGCTTCCTTGTACTTTTCCCTGACCAACACTGAAAACACGGCTTACAAACATTGACATTCACTGTATTAATGGGTGGCTTAAAGTCAGAAATGAGATTTAAAAAAGAGACAAAGTACATACATTGGATCATATCTGTACAACATGGTTAAAACCAGGACTCTTGTTTACAACTTCTCTTGCTGGTACAATGGCTTTTCAATATTACAATATTCTTTTTATTTTATTTTTAATTTTTCAATTCAATTTTTCTGTTATATGCTTGCGTTTGATGGTGTTTACTGTTTACTGTCACTATGCATTATTTTTTACTTGCATTTGCTGGTTTGAAATGCCAGAATGCTCTTTAGTTTAAAATTAATGTGGCATATGACTACTAGCCCAGTTAGTATTTCAACTTGGAATTTCCAATAGTTACCCATCATCATCACCAGAGTGTACTTTACGTTACATGAAGGGAACTGTTTAACTTATCAATTTAGCCCAGAGGCCAGGAAAAGTGTTCTGAGTAACAGTTAAGACATGTAAAAATACATTAATGTTTGCCGAAAAATTATTCAACTCTGTATGTCAGTGTACATAAAGTGTGGTTTTCATTTTTAGTCAGGAACCAGTCCGCCGAAGGCATTTTAAAATCCGAAAGCTCACTGTTTACTCATGTCTAAGTTTGACAATGAATGGTATCATCCAGATTCAAAAACAAAACTCCTGGTTTTACCTAAAGTAAAGAAAGAGTAATGAAATATGACTGCCAAAAGTAGTGCCTTGCAATCCACCCAAAAAAATCAAACATGTATTAGAACTTGTTGTGGCTACAATGGATGTGAAATACCTTTATACTACCATTCCACACATGCATAGTACTGCAGCTTGTCAACATTTCTTCAAGTGATATGTTGCCCCATTATGTACATTTATTTATGGCCAAATTTGAATGAAGCTTCCTTTGAAGTTGTGAAATTAAAGCATGTCCTTACATTATATTTACAGATGATACACTAGTTTTACTATGGACATAATCACTGGCCGGAAGAAGTGTTCTAATTTGGAGGCAGGGTGATGTAGTGGTGGTTGGTGTGTTAGTGCTCTTGCTTTTCAACGATTCCAATCCCTTCAACATCGGGATGTAGTTCTTAAAGGGGGGACAGGCAAAAATGGCGCACAGCGCCAATAGTGTCAGAATGGCGCTGCATTACAACGATATTTAACGTTTTATATGTTCAATTTTTTTAGCAGGGATCGTGCTGGAGAGGCAGCGGGCTGGCAGCGGGGTCGGGCTGGAGAGGCAGCGGGCAGTAGGGGGTCGGGCTGGAGAAGCAGCGGGCAGTGGGCTGGCAGCGGTGTCAGGGTGGAGAGGCAGCGGGCTGGCAGCGGGGGTCGGGCTGAAGAGGCAGCGGGGTGGAGGGAGGATTACGCAGCATGTGTATATTGTGTATACATTACCTTGTCCCGGCCGGCGATCGTTCCTTCACTTCATAGCTTGCACGAGTTCTGCATCCAGCCAATCACCATGCGGAAACTGAAGCCGCATGGTGATTGGCTGGATGCAGAACTCGTGCAAGCTATGAAGTGAAGGAGCGATCGCCGGCCGGGACAAGGTAATGTATACACAATATACACATGCTGCGTAATCCTCCCTCCACCCCGCTGCCTCTTCAGCCCGACCCCCGCTGCCAGCCCGCTGCCTCTCCACCCTGACACCGCTGCCAGCCCACTGCCCGCTGCCTCTCCAGCCCGACCCCCGCTGCCAGCCCGACCCCCTCTGCTAGTTCCCTGCATTTTTCAATGGCGCACCATTCTGCTGTTTTATAAAACGCTATTTACCGTTTTAATGTATTTACATTAAAACGGTAAATAGCGTTTTATAATCGGCAGAACGGTGCGCCATTATTTCCTCCGCGCCATTTTTTACTGTATGCCTTAAAGGACCACGAGCGCAAAAAACAGTAGGCATTGAAAATCTGACATAACCGACAGATTTTGGGACAATCCATCTCCTCATAGGGTATTTCAAGGGTTTGCTTTGTTTTCAACTGCATTTCCTGAACAATAACATCTGATTAACTGAAAAATTAGCAAGAAACCAGCCGGCCACACTAATCACTTGAACAGTCCACTGTATTATGTCAGTGACATTTTGCAAATGTTCAGGAAATGCTGTTGCAAACAAAGAAATCCCTGAGAATCCCCCTTAAAAACATGGACTGGCCCAAAACCTGTCATCTGTCCCATTTTAACTGCCAACTTTGTTCAAGATAGTGGTCCTTTAAGTTTTTACTTCTGTCAGAAGCTATGCTCCTGGGAGCAAAGAGACCATCTTCCCAATACACAACTATCCAGGCTCTCTTGCTGGCATGGGAACACTTTATCAAATTCCCGCCTAAGTCGTCCCTGACTCATAGTCCTACCATCTCTTTAAATGCCCTTAAAATCCTCAGCCCCCATTTGAACCTATCCGCATGGGATAAAGTTAAAATCACCTCACTAAACCAACTGTCACAAGGCTCTCAGCTTAAAACATTTGAGGAATTACATAAAGAATTCCAATTACCATTCAACCAACTCTTTACCTACCATAGGATATATAGCCTGATCAAAAATAACACAATTAATATACCCCAGCTCAATAGTCATATCCTAATCCTAACAGCCATTAACAATAAAGGCCCCCCCCCCCACACACACATTTTGGCCGGATGTATCTCCACTTGGTATACGTCGATACTAGAAGTGAGTGATGCCTCACTGAAAAGATATGCTTTAGCCTGGTCCAATGACCTACAATCTAACATAACTGACCAGCATGTGCTCAGTCAGGACCACTTCTAAAAGCCTAAAACTCTCAAAGAACAACTCCCACTGTGAACTTTCACGTAAAGTTATTTTCAGGTGGTATCTGACCCCCAGAAGAATGGCCTCGTTCTCAGAGGATAACTCCCCCAACTGCTGGCATTGTAAGAACTCAGTGGGGACTCTACTCCACATGCTATGGGAGTGCCCTAATATTGCTCAGTTTTGGGACCATGTGGAACTCTTAGGGCTGGTTCAGATGGACGTTTGGAGGCGTTGCGTTCGTTGGCGTCGCGTTCAGCAGCGTTCGTGTGCGTTTGTATGCGGTCGCGTTTTTTCTTCCCCTAGGGGGACATTAGCCGTCGCGGTTAACCTCCCCTGGAAGCTACATGTAGCTTCCAGGGGCTCCTTGAACGCCAGGGAAAATCGGGACCCAAACGCCGCGTTTGTGTAAACGTGCTTGAAAGCTTGGTACAAACGCTCCCATTCACTTGAATGGGAGCGTTTAGCACCAAGCCCTGAACGCTGGCTGTAAACGCTCTGCAAACGTCCGTCTGAACCAGCCCTTAATTAATAGCTTTTTCCTTCCCTACTTACGTACGTCTATCAGCTAAATTAGCTTTACTCTTAGTAGGGCTAGAGGAGATCCCACTAAATTTGCAGCCCCAGGTTATGCATATCATTCTGTCGGCACTCTCCCAGATAACTAGCAATTGGAAATCGGCCGACTACCTATCTATTACCCAACTAATCTCCCTAGTAAACAGCAACCTGAATATGGAATATAAAATTAGACTAAGATCCTCAGTGGACCATAAGATCTTCACCCTTCCTAGTACCTGGTTGGAATACACTAACTAGAATCTCACTTCCAATATAGCTCCTGGTATACTATACACTATAAGTTAAGTAGGTAGTGTTACTTATGGTAGACTAGTCAGACCTCGTCCGTCCTTCCCACAGGTGTTGTACTTTATACTCACTACAGCGACGAGCATTATGTAGACACTCTAGCACTGAAACAGGATCCCTGTAACCCTGTATCAAGGGCTAACCTTCGGGCCACTGAATTGATACAGTACATTGATGTCCGAGCCCTGGGGGTTACCTATTATGGGTCAAGTTAAAACTCCCAGGCTGGACTAAGCGCATAGGAGTGCTTCATGTATTACCTCCCTCTGTTCTTCATGGGAATAAGACAGACCAGGGGTGTTATTCATAGAATAGTTTGCAAGTGTATTTGAATGTATGATGAATATTATGCAGTCAGCTGTTTTCATTACTATGGAACTCTGTATTTGAAATGTAATAAAAAATTATGATGAAGAAAATTATTTTTACTTCGGTCTGTATTGTTTTCCTCCTAGCACTCATTCTTCCGCCCACATCCAAAACATCTACAACTAGTATACTTGGCTTCCCCCTGAATAGACCCTAGAGTACAATACGATACATACACTACACAATGGCTCCAAATCAATAAGCTGCATCAAACACTTATTAATGTATTTTGTTCTACAACAATAAATTTCACTTACACTCAGCTGTTTCAATGGCACCACTTTCTGGCCTGCCGGAGGAAAGTTGCCGTGGCCGGCGTCTGCGCAATCGCACAGAGATAGAGGCTAAGATAAAAAGAAGACATGGTATCATTCACCTTTTTTTTTTTTTTTTTGGGACTGTAAAAAAAAAAAAAAATTATATTCTGTACAAAAAAAACATTATGTACTAATCTCCTAAGAGACGTAGCACTGTCATCTGATTAATGTTGCAACTTTGTTAAAAAAATACTTACATGCCACAGATCGGCTCCGGGAGCGCCTTCGCCCACGCTGCCGGCAGCGCCTTCGCCCACGCTGCCGGCTGCTACGGGGCCTTTGGCTGGTGCTGGGTCCAGCCTCATCATCAGCAGGGGGGGAGGCAGCAGCAGGATCCTCCTGAGTGGGGTCCACAATATTGCGGGAAGAGGGAGGAGCAGAGGCGGAACGGGCCCGCCTGCGTGCCTGAGACCGATCCACTAAAAAAGAATGTGAGATTGTTTTTAAAATTGTGAGTTACATACCCAATAGGAGAGACAATTTGTTAGACATGAAAATCGTAAGGATTTCCAAGGTTGAAAACACGTACACATCACGCTACATATATGAAAAACACATTATTTACTTACATTCCCGAAGCTGGTCTTTAATTCTCCTCACCGCACATGGTGTCTTCGACTTGAAGTCGCTCCACATGGTCTGGATCTTCTTGACCGACCATGTGCGGTGGTATCGGGTCTCAAGGTCCCGCTGTAGCTGGTCCAGAATAGCCCTCTTCTCCTCCCTCTTCCTCTTATCGTAGGCCCCTCGTAACATTGTCTGAAAAAAAAAAAACAACAACAAAATTAATGATCCGCTAAAAGTAACCTTTACAATACCTACATCGCTTGCTATTGTACTAACATATGATAAGACTGATGAAAAGTCAATTTAATGTTCAATTGACTTATCATCAGCAGTCTTATCAACTCCTTGAACAATAGAAGTAGATTTTCAGTAAGTTAATCGAAATCAAAGTTATGAGAGCCTAAAGGCCAGTACAAACGCTACACGGGAGGCAACGACGGGTCTGTAGTCACCTCCCGCTGGTCAGATTTTCCGTGGACAGTCCGACGTGTCTACAGGCTGTCGGCTGACTGATAAGGCTCTTTCTGAGGTTCTGAGCAATCCGCCCGGCGGCCTTTACAGACCGCTGTTGAGTGTTGACTTGAGTGTGTGTATGGGGCGTACAGTTGTGTAGTCTGAACATTAAGCCCTTCAATTGCAAAGCTTCATGGTACTATTAAAGTAGCTACAGATGCAGCATGCATTACACAGTCAAGCAAAATAAATTGAAAGTCATGGATTAATACAGTGAAGAAAAAAATAAATAAACTTACTTTAATAATCAAATTCTTTTCCCGCTTCCGCAGGCGTGCAGCGGAGGCAGCAGAGGCTGACGTCCTGCTCCTCCCACCATCACCATCACCACCACCACTCCCACCGGCTTCAGCAGCATCTGCCATGTTCGTACAACTCTATGAATAATAACATTGCAAAATATCAAATATATTTTTTCACATACGAGAAATTATTTATGATCAAAACATGTATAATTGCAATGAGTTTGCTGTTTTGAGGCAAACACAGCGACATAGCGTTCTATACTCTGTACAATGACTATTGTGTAAATGGCTATCTAGTTACAAATCATCTGATTAATAGTAATACGGAAGTGGATATCTAATACTTTCATATACTTCTGAAGTGCTAGAAATTCCTGATGTACTTGCTAGGGAGCAGTAATGAATAAGAAAATTACCATTTTGGCGGAAGACAGCGCTGCTTCCGCCTCTGGGAACACGGAGAGAGCGTTGGTGTCATCTGGAGCTGGCAGCGTGCGGCGTTCTGGATTGTCCACGCTGCATAGGAGGAGCGTGGACAATCTAGGGCACATCTGCTACCAATCAGACTGCACTTTGTGGCCACATCTGCGACCAATCAGACTGCACTTTGTGGGCACAGCTGCGACCAATCTGACTGCACTTTGTGGGCACAGCTGCGACCAATTAGAATGCACTTAGTGGGCACATCTGCGACCAATCCGACTGCACTTTGAGGGCACATCTGCGACCAATCAGACTGCACTTTGTGGACACATCTGCGACCAATCAGACTGCACTTTGTGGACACATCTGCAACCAATCAAACTGCACTTTGAGGGCACAGCTGCGACCAATCTGACTGCACTTTGTGGACACTTCTGCGAACAATAAGACTGCAATTTGTGGCCACATCTGCGACCAATCAGACTGCACTTAGTGGGCACAGCTGCGACCAATCAGACTGCACTTAGTGGGCAAAGCTGCAACCAATCAGACTGCACTTTGTGGACACATCTGCGACCAATCAGACTGCACTTTGTGGCACATCTGCAACCAATCAAACTGCACTTTGTGGACACATCTGCGACCAATCAGACTGCACTTTCTGGGCACAGCTGTGACCAATCAGACTGCACTTTGTGGACACAGCTGCGAACAATCAGACTGCACTTAGTGGGCAAAGCTGCGAACAATAAGACTGCACTTTGTGGCCAGATCTGCGACCAATCAGAATGCACTTTGTGGACACATCTGCGACCAATCAGACTGCACTTTGTGGACACATCTGCAACCAATCAAACTGCACTTTGAGGGCACAGCTGCGACCAATCTGACTGCACTTTGTGGACACTTCTGCGAACAATAAGACTGCAATTTGTGGCCACATCTGCGACCAATCAGACTGCACTTAGTGGGCACAGCTGCTACCAATCAGACTGCACTTAGTGGGCAAAGCTGCAACCAATCAGACTGCACTTTGTGGACACATCTGCGACCAATCAGACTGCACTTTGTGGCACATCTGCAACCAATCAAACTGCACTTTGTGGACACATCTACGACCAATCAGACTGCACTTTCTGGGCACATCTGCGACCAATCAGACTGCACTTAGTGGGCACAGCTGCTACCAATCAGACTGCACTTAGTGGGCAAAGCTGCAACCAATCAGACTGCACTTTGTGGACACATCTGCGACCAATCAGACTGCACTTTGTGGCACATCTGCAACCAATCAAACTGCACTTTGTGGACACATCTACGACCAATCAGACTGCACTTTCTGGGCACAGCTGCGACCAATCTGACTGCACTTTGTGGACACTTCTGCGAACAATAAGACTGCAATTTGTGGCCACATCTGCGACCAATCAGACTGCACTTAGTGGGCACAGCTGCGACCAATCAGACTGCACTTAGTGGGCAAAGCTGCAACCAATCAGACTGCACTTTGTGGACACATCTGCGACCAATCAGACTGCACTTTGTGGCACATCTGCAACCAATCAAACTGCACTTTGTGGACACATCTGCGACCAATCAGACTGCACTTTCTGGGCACAGCTGTGACCAATCAGACTGCACTTTGTGGACACAGCTGCGAACAATCAGACTGCACTTAGTGGGCAAAGCTGCGAACAATAAGACTGCACTTTGTGGCCAGATCTGCGACCAATCAGAATGCACTTTGTGGACACATCTGCGACCAATCAGACTGCACTTTGTGGACACATCTGCAACCAATCAAACTGCACTTTGAGGGCACAGCTGCGACCAATCTGACTGCACTTTGTGGACACTTCTGCGAACAATAAGACTGCAATTTGTGGCCACATCTGCGACCAATCAGACTGCACTTAGTGGGCACAGCTGCTACCAATCAGACTGCACTTAGTGGGCAAAGCTGCAACCAATCAGACTGCACTTTGTGGACACATCTGCGACCAATCAGACTGCACTTTGTGGCACATCTGCAACCAATCAAACTGCACTTTGTGTACACATCTGTGACCAATCAGACTGCACTTTCTGGGCACATCTGCGACCAATCAGACTGCACTTTCTGGGCACAGCTGCGACCAATCAAATTGCACTTTGTGGACACAGCTGCGAACAATAAGACTGCACTTTGTGGACACTTCTGCGAACAATAAGACTGCAATTTGTGGCCACATCTGCGACCAATCAGACTGCACTTAGTGGGCACAGCTGCGACCAATCAGACTGCACTTTCTGGGCACAGCTGTGACCAATCAGACTGCACTTTGTGGACACAGCTGCGAACAATCAGACTGCACTTAGTGGGCAAAGCTGCGAACAATAAGACTGCACTTTGTGGCCAGATCTGCGACCAATCAGAATGCACTTTGTGGACACATCTGCGACCAATCAGACTGCACTTTGTGGACACATCTGCAACCAATCAAACTGCACTTTGAGGGCACAGCTGCGACCAATCTGACTGCACTTTGTGGACACTTCTGCGAACAATAAGACTGCAATTTGTGGCCACATCTGCGACCAATCAGACTGCACTTAGTGGGCACAGCTGCGACCAATCAGACTGCACTTAGTGGGCAAAGCTGCAACCAATCAGACTGCACTTTGTGGACACATCTGCGACCAGACTGCACTTTGTGGCACATCTGCAACCAATCAAACTGCACTTTGTGGACACATCTGCGACCAATCAGACTGCACTTTCTGGGCACAGCTGCGACCAATCTGACTGCACTTTGTGGACACTTCTGCGAACAATAAGACTGCAATTTGTGGCCACATCTGCGACCAATCAGACTGCACTTAGTGGGCACAGCTGCGACCAATCAGACTGCACTTAGTGGGCAAAGCTGCAACCAATCAGACTGCACTTTGTGGACACATCTGCGACCAATCAGACTGCACTTTGTGGCACATCTGCAACCAATCAAACTGCACTTTGTGGACACATCTGCGACCAATCAGACTGCACTTTCTGGGCACAGCTGTGACCAATCAGACTGCACTTTGTGGACACAGCTGCGAACAATCAGACTGCACTTAGTGGGCAAAGCTGCGAACAATAAGACTGCACTTTGTGGCCAGATCTGCGACCAATCAGAATGCACTTTGTGGACACATCTGCGACCAATCAGACTGCACTTTGTGGACACATCTGCAACCAATCAAACTGCACTTTGAGGGCACAGCTGCGACCAATCTGACTGCACTTTGTGGACACTTCTGCGAACAATAAGACTGCAATTTGTGGCCACATCTGCGACCAATCAGACTGCACTTAGTGGGCACAGCTGCTACCAATCAGACTGCACTTAGTGGGCAAAGCTGCAACCAATCAGACTGCACTTTGTGGACACATCTGCGACCAATCAGACTGCACTTTGTGGCACATCTGCAACCAATCAAACTGCACTTTGTGGACACATCTGCGACCAATCAGACTGCACTTTCTGGGCACATCTGCGACCAATCAGACTGCACTTTCTGGGCACAGCTGCGACCAATCAAATTGCACTTTGTGGACACAGCTGCGAACAATAAGACTGCAATTTGTGGCCACATCTGCGACCAATCAGACTGCACTTAGTGGGCACAGCTGCGACCAATCAGACTGCACTTAGTGGGCAAAGCTGCAACCAATCAGACTGCACTTTGTGGACACATCTGCGACCAATCAGACTGCACTTTGTGGCACATCTGCAACCAATCAAACTGCACTTTGTGGACACATCTGCGACCAATCAGACTGCACTTTCTGGGCACAGCTGTGACCAATCAGACTGCACTTTGTGGACACAGCTGCGAACAATCAGACTGCACTTAGTGGGCAAAGCTGCGAACAATAAGACTGCACTTTGTGGCCAGATCTGCGACCAATCAGAATGCACTTTGTGGACACATCTGCGACCAATCAGAATGCACTTTGTGGACACCTCTGCAACCAATCAGACTGCACTTTCTGGGCACAGCTGCGACCAATCAGACTGCACTTTCTGGGCACAGCTGCGACCAATCAGACTGCACTTTGTGCACACATCTGCGACCAATCAGACTGCACTTTCTGGGCACATCTGCAACCAATCAAACTGCACTTTGTGGACACATCTGCGACCAATCAGACTGCACTTTCTGGGCACATCTGCGACCAATCAGACTGCACTTTCTGGGCACAGCTGCGACCAATCAGACTGCACTTTGTGGGCACAGCTGCGAACAATAAGACTGCACTTTGTGGCCAGATCTGCGACCAATCAGAATGCACTTTGTGGACACATCTGCGACCAATCAGACTGCACTTTGTGGACACATCTGCAACCAATCAAACTGCACTTTGAGGGCACAGCTGCGACCAATCTGACTGCACTTTGTGGACACTTCTGCGAACAATAAGACTGCAATTTGTGGCCACATCTGCGACCAATCAGACTGCACTTAGTGGGCACAGCTGCTACCAATCAGACTGCACTTAGTGGGCAAAGCTGCAACCAATCAGACTGCACTTTGTGGACACATCTGCGACCAATCAGACTGCACTTTGTGGCACATCTGCAACCAATCAAACTGCACTTTGTGTACACATCTGTGACCAATCAGACTGCACTTTCTGGGCACATCTGCGACCAATCAGACTGCACTTTCTGGGCACAGCTGCGACCAATCAAATTGCACTTTGTGGACACAGCTGCGAACAATAAGACTGCACTTTGTGGACACTTCTGCGAACAATAAGACTGCAATTTGTGGCCACATCTGCGACCAATCAGACTGCACTTAGTGGGCACAGCTGCGACCAATCAGACTGCACTTTCTGGGCACAGCTGTGACCAATCAGACTGCACTTTGTGGACACAGCTGCGAACAATCAGACTGCACTTAGTGGGCAAAGCTGCGAACAATAAGACTGCACTTTGTGGCCAGATCTGCGACCAATCAGAATGCACTTTGTGGACACATCTGCGACCAATCAGACTGCACTTTGTGGACACATCTGCAACCAATCAAACTGCACTTTGAGGGCACAGCTGCGACCAATCTGACTGCACTTTGTGGACACTTCTGCGAACAATAAGACTGCAATTTGTGGCCACATCTGCGACCAATCAGACTGCACTTAGTGGGCACAGCTGCGACCAATCAGACTGCACTTAGTGGGCAAAGCTGCAACCAATCAGACTGCACTTTGTGGACACATCTGCGACCAGACTGCACTTTGTGGCACATCTGCAACCAATCAAACTGCACTTTGTGGACACATCTGCGACCAATCAGACTGCACTTTCTGGGCACAGCTGCGACCAATCTGACTGCACTTTGTGGACACTTCTGCGAACAATAAGACTGCAATTTGTGGCCACATCTGCGACCAATCAGACTGCACTTAGTGGGCACAGCTGCGACCAATCAGACTGCACTTAGTGGGCAAAGCTGCAACCAATCAGACTGCACTTTGTGGACACATCTGCGACCAATCAGACTGCACTTTGTGGCACATCTGCAACCAATCAAACTGCACTTTGTGGACACATCTGCGACCAATCAGACTGCACTTTCTGGGCACAGCTGTGACCAATCAGACTGCACTTTGTGGACACAGCTGCGAACAATCAGACTGCACTTAGTGGGCAAAGCTGCGAACAATAAGACTGCACTTTGTGGCCAGATCTGCGACCAATCAGAATGCACTTTGTGGACACATCTGCGACCAATCAGACTGCACTTTGTGGACACATCTGCAACCAATCAAACTGCACTTTGAGGGCACAGCTGCGACCAATCTGACTGCACTTTGTGGACACTTCTGCGAACAATAAGACTGCAATTTGTGGCCACATCTGCGACCAATCAGACTGCACTTAGTGGGCACAGCTGCTACCAATCAGACTGCACTTAGTGGGCAAAGCTGCAACCAATCAGACTGCACTTTGTGGACACATCTGCGACCAATCAGACTGCACTTTGTGGCACATCTGCAACCAATCAAACTGCACTTTGTGGACACATCTGCGACCAATCAGACTGCACTTTCTGGGCACATCTGCGACCAATCAGACTGCACTTTCTGGGCACAGCTGCGACCAATCAAATTGCACTTTGTGGACACAGCTGCGAACAATAAGACTGCAATTTGTGGCCACATCTGCGACCAATCAGACTGCACTTAGTGGGCACAGCTGCTACCAATCAGACTGCACTTAGTGGGCAAAGCTGCAACCAATCAGACTGCACTTTGTGGACACATCTGCGACCAATCAGACTGCACTTTGTGGCACATCTGCAACCAATCAGACTGCACTTTCTGGGCACATCTGCGACCAATCAGACTGCACTTTCTGGGCACAGCTGCGACCAATCTGACTGCACTTTGTGGACACTTCTGCGAACAATAAGACTGCAATTTGTGGCCACATCTGCGACCAATCAGACTGCACTTAGTGGGCACAGCTGCGACCAATCAGACTGCACTTAGTGGGCAAAGCTGCAACCAATCAGACTGCACTTTGTGGACACATCTGCGACCAATCAGACTGCACTTTGTGGCACATCTGCAACCAATCAAACTGCACTTTGTGGACACATCTGCGACCAATCAGACTGCACTTTCTGGGCACAGCTGTGACCAATCAGACTGCACTTTGTGGACACAGCTGCGAACAATCAGACTGCACTTAGTGGGCAAAGCTGCGAACAATAAGACTGCACTTTGTGGCCAGATCTGCGACCAATCAGAATGCACTTTGTGGACACATCTGCGACCAATCAGAATGCACTTTGTGGACACCTCTGCAACCAATCAGACTGCACTTTCTGGGCACAGCTGCGACCAATCAGACTGCACTTTCTGGGCACAGCTGCGACCAATCAGACTGCACTTTGTGCACACATCTGCGACCAATCAGACTGCACTTTCTGGGCACATCTGCAACCAATCAAACTGCACTTTGTGGACACATCTGCGACCAATCAGACTGCACTTTCTGGGCACATCTGCGACCAATCAGACTGCACTTTCTGGGCACAGCTGCGACCAATCTGACTGCACTTTGTGGACACTTCTGCGAACAATAAGACTGCAATTTGTGGCCACATCTGCGACCAATCAGACTGCACTTAGTGGGCACAGCTGCGACCAATCAGACTGCACTTAGTGGGCAAAGCTGCAACCAATCAGACTGCACTTTGTGGACACATCTGCGACCAATCAGACTGCACTTTGTGGCACATCTGCAACCAATCAAACTGCACTTTGTGGACACATCTGCGACCAATCAGACTGCACTTTCTGGGCACAGCTGTGACCAATCAGACTGCACTTTGTGGACACAGCTGCGAACAATCAGACTGCACTTAGTGGGCAAAGCTGCGAACAATAAGACTGCACTTTGTGGCCAGATCTGCGACCAATCAGAATGCACTTTGTGGACACATCTGCGACCAATCAGAATGCACTTTGTGGACACCTCTGCAACCAATCAGACTGCACTTTCTGGGCACAGCTGCGACCAATCAGACTGCACTTTCTGGGCACAGCTGCGACCAATCAGACTGCACTTTGTGCACACATCTGCGACCAATCAGACTGCACTTTCTGGGCACATCTGCAACCAATCAAACTGCACTTTGTGGACACATCTGCGACCAATCAGACTGCACTTTCTGGGCACATCTGCGACCAATCAGACTGCACTTTCTGGGCACAGCTGCGACCAATCTGACTGCACTTTGTGGACACTTCTGCGAACAATAAGACTGCAATTTGTGGCCACATCTGCGACCAATCAGACTGCACTTAGTGGGCACAGCTGCGACCAATCAGACTGCACTTAGTGGGCAAAGCTGCAACCAATCAGACTGCACTTTGTGGACACATCTGCGACCAATCAGACTGCACTTTGTGGCACATCTGCAACCAATCAAACTGCACTTTGTGGACACATCTGCGACCAATCAGACTGCACTTTCTGGGCACAGCTGTGACCAATCAGACTGCACTTTGTGGACACAGCTGCGAACAATCAGACTGCACTTAGTGGGCAAAGCTGCGAACAATAAGACTGCACTTTGTGGCCAGATCTGCGACCAATCAGAATGCACTTTGTGGACACATCTGCGACCAATCAGAATGCACTTTGTGGACACCTCTGCAACCAATCAGACTGCACTTTCTGGGCACAGCTGCGACCAATCAGACTGCACTTTCTGGGCACAGCTGCGACCAATCAGACTGCACTTTGTGCACACATCTGCGACCAATCAGACTGCACTTTCTGGGCACATCTGCAACCAATCAAACTGCACTTTGTGGACACATCTGCGACCAATCAGACTGCACTTTCTGGGCACATCTGCGACCAATCAGACTGCACTTTCTGGGCACAGCTGCGACCAATCAGACTGCACTTTGTGGGCACAGCTGCGACCAATCAGACTGCACTTTGTGGGCACAGCTGCGACCAATCAGAATGCACTTTATGGACACATCTGCGACCAATCGGACTTTACTTTGTGGGCACATCTGCGACCAATCAGACTGCACTTTGTGGGCACAGCTGCGACTAATCAGTCTGCACTTTGTTCCAACATTTCAGCATACCCGACAAAATAGCATACAAATGAAATTGAACACGTGCAAAGTCATGCAAGTCATACATTAACCCCATAATGCCCATCAGCAGCACTAACCCTTGCAACCCAATTTAGATTCCTGGGTCCAACTCCTAACACTGGCCCTCCTCCACCATGTGGTCTGGAATAAAAACCGCGCTACATGCCCACGAAGGTAACTTCATGCACAGAAAGTGCATGCCACAAATCTCCATCAAATGAAACATGATGCTATCCTATTCCTAATCAAATGACTGACAGGTCAGTGTCAAACACACAAATATGGTAACTTGTTTTTCTAACCTAAAAAAAAGGAATAATTGCATTCATCATTAAACATAATAAACATCTATGTAAACAAATATATGTACATATTATTCACTTACCTCAATAGCAGGTGCAATCTGCTCCTCCAGGTCTCTCTGCCTCACCAGACTCCACAACAAGTTCCTGGAAGTGAGCAAACCACGGAATTCCTCCAGGGATCCGCCCCCCAGTGTATCATTGAAAAAAAAACGGAATTCCGGAAAAATGGGCGGAAACTGACGAAAGCACGCTGTTATCACAAATTTAAACCATACACAAAAACTTTATTCAATAAGCAAAAAGACGGAATGAACAACGCTAACGTAATTTACGGAAGTCCGTAATAAAAATACGGAAACATACACTCGGAAAATTCCGGAATATAGCCGGAATACCGTGGAAACCCTCCGGAATACCGCGGAAACCATCCGGAATACCGCGGAATGACCCGGTAACGGAATTCCGGATCGGCGGTATGCGGAATTTACCGCGGTACACGGATTTGCAATTCCGAGCAACCCTAGTTTTTTCATTCCCTCGGATGTGTCCTTTAACACAATATAGGCTATACAGCTTTGTTTGTTTGCCAATATTACCTTTACTTCTCCAGGCAGCCCGTTTGTGAAATATTTATTTGTACAGTGCCCAGGCCTGACAGTGTCACTGATTAAGTCGTTGCTATATAAATCAATAATATACATAAATATAGATGCTGCAAATACATTGGTGCTTTGGCACTGCTGGCCTGAGAAATGGCTCTCCAAGTCTTTTAAATGAACGAGGTCTTTGCTACACTCTTATCTATGCAGGAATTAATTGGACGCCTGACTTCAGTGCTTCTGATTCTTTCCTTTGCTGATAACTAGCATAACAAAGCCATTCATTTTCTTTTTAACATGTATTCCTGACTAAGAGCCCCGTTAGAACTTGAAACATGTTAATCACTTGTCTCTGGCTGTAGCTTAATGTCAGTATAGGCCTTACCAAGAGAGCAGGCCGGGATGGCTGTACTCTGCAATTTGCTTTCCTGATAATCTACTTTCATATGTGACAGTTTTCTGGAAAGTAAAGTCACATGACTTATTGGGCCTGATTCACAAAGCTGCGATAACTAAAAGACTTTAGGCGTGATAACCTTTGCACTAGCAAAGTTATCACTGCTTTGTGCTGTAACTCGCGTGAAGCTCCTGCACGCAAAGTTTTGCACGTGCGCAATGTCCCATAGGGCTTAATGGACGCAGCGTGCGAAGTGCGGTGCGGTGCGCTGCGCACGCGCCTGCGTGATTGTGCGCGCAAAACTTTGCGCACGGGAGCGTCGCGCGAGTTACTTCAGATCACGCCTAAATTAAGTTTAGGCATGATAAAGGGCTTTTCACAGGCATGCAAAGTGTTTGCACCACTTTGTGAATCAGGCCCATTGTGTTAAAAACCTCTGTAGATGAGAATGGAGAGGATTCTGGGAAGTAAGAAATATGTTTATTGGTTAGTTGAAGAAGTAAGATTAAGTAGTTCAGGAACTGATCTTTGAAGTGAAATCCTAATTCTTTTAAGAAGTAAAACAACCCAGAGAAATGTTGCACTCAATCAAGGTAATAACATGAGAAGCTCAAGAAACTGGGTAGATGCATACAGAGCAAAATTTAAAGAAACCTCAATTCAAAGAAATTGTTGGTTCCACATATCCTCATATAAGCAAGCCCGTGACCTGTGACAAGGATCAATTTATATGGTACAGGCCCGGTCAGGACTCAACTAACCAGCCGTCTTACCAACCAGCACAAATCGCCAGTAGTACTCAAAGAGGTGAAGACCAACTTCTTGGGCTGTTTGTGGGCTCCACTGTGCTTAAAGAGAATCTGAAGGCAATTTTAGAAAACAAAAGATACTTACCTAAGGAGAGGGAAGACTCTGGGTCCTAATAAGCCTTTCCTCTCCTCCCAGTGTCCACGTTCCCCCGCAGGCTCCCCCGTTAGCAGTCCATGATCAAATTGGGTGTGGACTGCTCTGGTCGTGGACTTCTCTCTTCCGGGTTTGGGTGACTTTGTCAGCCTTCGGAAGCACTCAGGCTTCCGAGGATGGGTCCCTCCATACTGCGAGTGCCTTCTCTGGCACACTCATGCATGCCCAGTACAGAGCCACCAATCTTCAGAAGCCCGAGCACTTCCGAAGACTCTTGAAGTCTCCCGCAGTAGAAGATTCAAACTGTGGAGCCTACAGGGAATATCAGTGTTTCTCAACATTATTACAGCATATGCCACTTTATAAATTACTGCGTTGCTCAAGCACCCCCCTGATGGGAGTAACATCATGCCATGTACCCCTTTAACCTACATATTGCTTAGGAGTACTTCATCATAGTGTATAGTTTACAAAAAAATAATTAGCTGTAGTGTAAAGTACCCCCCAAAGCCCAACTAAAGTACCCCCATATCAGTGGAGTGGCAATACGGGATGCAGAGGTTGCAACCGCATCAGGGCCCTTGGACCAGAGGGGCCCACGAAAGGCCCTCCCTCAACCACAGTATTAGCTCCATGATGTTGCTATGATGGTGATGTTATATATGCTATGAATAATGGTTATCATTAACAAACTGATCCCCTCCTTTGCTTACACATCTCATACTTGTGAATATCCTTGGAAGGTATTTTTATTATTATTATGGCAGGCACCATATGAACTGTTGTTTATAGAATGCCTTTGGGGGCCCCAATGTAAAAGTTGCACTGGTTTCCGAAGCCCCTTAGCTACACCATTGTCCCATATATTGAGAACCTAGGCATTATTGTATAGCAGTCTAGTTTCTCTCATACTTCAATAGAAAGAGCCAGTCAGTGAGATAGTTACATAGTCACAGCCACAAATCCAAATGAGAGGTTTACATCCCCCCGCCACACACACACACACACACACACACACGCACACACACACACACACACACACACACACACACACACACACACACACACACACACACACACACACGGCGTGCGTGGCATGTGGACAGAATTTGTCCTCCCAGCACAGGAGGACGGGTGCTGAGGGAAGGGGGGGTTGGGAGATTGGTGGCGTTGTATGCATTGCAGGGGGGGGGGGCAAGTCCTAGTGCACATTTATGATGGACAGGCTAATATGTAGTGTACTAGTGTATTGTGTGTACTAGTGTATTGCATACACTAGTATGTAATAATCATACAATTTGCTTTCTAAGGATGGCCACTGAGGGAAAGAGGTATAAGCAGCAGGAAAAGTTTAATAATGATTACTAGGCGACCACTACCGCTGGCATACCAGTGAAGAGTGAATTCAGCAGCTGAAAGGTAACAGCAGGCAGAGCCGTCTCACCCACCAGGCAACTATAAATTCCTGCCTAGAGCGGCAGGAGGAGCCAGGAGCGCTGCTGAGAGTTGAGAGAATAAATGCCTCTCAGCCCATTTCTCGCCTGGAGTGACAAAATGGCTAGAGACGCCCCTGACAGCAGGCCAACGTTTCACCCCTCATATTCCCTATTGCCACTGGATCTAGTACAATAATGATAGGACAAGACCTTGCAACCATTCTCTTCTTGTAATGAAGTAGTGGCCGCCCGGTAATAGATATAAAGCCTTTGTGTAAATGCCGTCTTTTTTAATGTTATCATACCTGATGGGCTTACATGCTGCTGTCTCTGGAAATTACATTCACATATCAGGACTTATGAATTATTCACATCTCTGTATTAGCTATGGAGAGAGTCATTTACCCACGCAAAAAAAAGTATAAGCAAATAAAAGTGGTGAAGTAAAGTAAAAACATGGGCAAGTGTTTTCATTTAGGATTAAAAGCATTGTATTTACATAGATAAACAGGATCTTTTTTTTTCCTTACCGGGGTGTTCTTCTAAAACTGAAAACTAAATTACCTATCAGCGTACGTTGCGTACTTACTGGAGACCAAATTGCCTTTTTCCTGTTGTTGCTGCTGTATGTTATATTCAAATGAGCCGGTCTATTATAACAGCATATGGATTGTTCGAATGATCTTCCCTTCTTAGAAAATGTAAGTTGAGGAATTTCAGCACACTCTTGATAGGCAGCAGAGGCTATTATCTTCTAGAGCAGCGGATAGCTGAATCTCATTAACTCTGCCTGTGACACTGTTCCATATTGCTGAGAGGAAGCTTCATACAGAACGAATTCTCTTAATGGCAGAATGCTTTGGAGCTCTGTGTAAAGCTGAAATACGTAGTGAGCTTTGTGACTGGCCTAAAGTTTCTTCTATAACCACAGCAGTGATCTCCCTGTCTTTTCTTTTTTTTTAACAGAAGCTATTTACATCTCTGCTATAAAACAGCGTTACTTAAAAAGTGCATAGAGTGAATATGCAAATGATGTAGTTACCCAGCTAAGCCTCCAGAATCTCTTGATGAAAACAGATAATAATGTAGAGGCTGCTATCCGGCTTTTGGCTTATTCCCTCTTTGCCATACTTTTATTGAACTGTTACAATTTATGTGATTTCAGGATTCACTTGAAAGAAACACTGAACAGAAACGTAAAGGTGTTCTACTGCCAATACGTTCATAGGTGTCATTTGAAAGTATGCGTATAAAGTGGCATTCAGTTAACAGATCACCATTTCTTTATTCACCTATTTTAACCCCCACCAGGGCCACTTTTAGGAATAGGCGAATCAAGCAGATGCCTGGTACGACACTTGTAGCAAGGGGCACACCAGTGAAGCATGTGATTTTGGTGCACGGGGCTCAGCTCCGAAACAAGGCGTTACGGTGTTCTGGCGACTGTCGGACGTAGAATTACATCTCCCCCCAAGTTGCGATGACGCTGAAGGGGAATCGTATTTTACACCGAGGATTTGAGCAGCTGCAGGGTGAGCTAGCATTCTGCTCACCCTGTGCCCAGCTCATCGGCGGCATACATAACTACCCCAGACCTCTTAGCCCACTGTGATTTTTGGAATTTTTATGCACAAATGCTAGTTCTATAAAGAAAGAGATGGGTGGAGATGTTAACACCTAAATAGGGTCTACTAATTAGCATAACAATGGAAGTCTACATAGCATAACATTGATATGGCAGGTGCCATTCACGGGCTACTTAAAGAATACCCAAGGTGTAATGAAAGTGTCCCGTTTTACTCACCTGGACAGTCTTCTAGTCCCCGTAGTCTTGTAGGTCCCTTGCTGACCTCCCGGTCCCCTTCCTTGATCCACAGCATAGTCCAAGACCTAGCTATGTCACGCAGTATTGTGCATGTGCTGACCCGGTGGTGCACCTGTGGACTATGGACAGTGAGGGACCTACAAGACTATGTAGTCTAGAAACAAACGCTCTGTATTCCATTGAAGTCGATGGAGTTCCCTACAAAAGGTGAACACTAGTTGGTGATCTTTTAAGTGGCAAGCCAGCTTATTGCCACTTTTTAAATATAACAATTGTCATCTATTGCAGAACTATCCACAAAACTGGTGATCAGTGAAGGCAGGCAAAGACTTATAAAACATTTCAGCTGACCAATGAGTTTTAAAAACACAAAAAAATCAGATACCTAAGTAGAGGGAAGTCTTTGGTCTTTGGAGGCTTCCCACAACCTTCTCGAGACCACAACTGGATGCTTAGACCCTTTGGAAGTTTGCGGCCACACTCCTGTACGTGAAAGTATGCAGCTGCACTGCACAGGATGGTTCATGTCTGTGCAGGAACACGAGCCACTCGGGCTCGGCAGAAAAAACTGAGCCTGATCACTTCCATGCTACTTCACAGGCACAAGCCCTGTCATGCTTCGTCGGCAAGCCCTAGTCATGGAGGTACGGGGAGTCCAGGTGCTGGATCATGGGAGTGAGGAAGATGGGGCAAGCCTCGAGGTTTCCCTCTACTGAGGCAAGTATCTGTCGTTTTTTGTTTTTAAACTTACAGGTGCACTTTAAAGCCATAAACACGAGACAGCTGGAAAACTGTCTTGAATCATTTGTCTATGCCAGGGGTGCCCATTGTGTAGATTGCAATATACCGGTAAAACGCAAAGGTCTTCATGGTAGATCTCAACCGCACTACATTTTTTATTCTGTACATACAATTGTGCTCCGAAAATTGTACATGGGTAGATCATTTTGACTTGCTAATTTTTAAAGTAGCTCATAAGCCAAAAAAGTGTGGGCACCTCTGGTGTATGCTGAATGAGTTGTGTGTATGCATTCATTTATGCATGTAATGAAGGGACTAAACTGGCACAAAATGTTTCTCATGGCTGTAAATTGTTTATAAATGAAGAGGTAATTAATAGTGGTGTTAGTGATAATTACAAAAAACATCTATAAAAGCACCACGTTCATTTCTCATCATCAACCCCTGAGTGCAAACATCACATCTTGTGACAGCACAACACAATCTTTCAGTACCTGAGCACTTTATCTGCATTATGATTCATTTTATTCATGTTGAAGACTCTTTATTCAGCTGAGATGAATAATATGTCACAAGCGTATCTGTTCATAAAAGCATTTAGAGCACTTTTGTGGGCTAGTTTAATTATTACAGCCATTAGTAATGCGAGAACAATAATGTTTACAGACCTTTTAGCTTGTCTTAGGTCTGCAGCATCTGTACTGGGATATAAAGCAGAGACCTCAGCAAACCTTTTGCTATCCTTATATTACTCCACACTTGTGAAGCGTAACCTCTCAGCCAAATCAGCCCCAGCACAGCTCTCCTAGGAGTAACTTTATTTAATAAATCTGGCTGTGATTCTGCATCGCATTTACATCTATTCTCATTGTCAGATTTTATGTGGGCTTTTCTGTCTTGTACAAAACCGCAAACAGGCAATTGTCTATTAGTCAACATTGCCTGTTTTCTCCACTTTGTCTGCCATAATGAAACATTCCATTAATTTCCTCGCATTTATGCGGGTGATTAACATGGTCTTGGCTGGTATATTGGCTCATAATAGCTTGGCATGGTTTATAGGGCAGGGATAATTCACGCTGTAACTAGCCAATAAATAAAAGCAAACAATGAATAGCCTTGGCGTTTATTGTACCTATTTCAGTCTTCTTCCTTAAAGAAGAACTCTGTTAATAGTACATGCATTTAAAATCCCTGTATGACATTTTGAGCTGCAATTCCTGAAAAAAAATTGTCCTAAGAAAGAAACAATAAAGGGCCTTTTTTTTTTTTTTTTTAACTGTATGCATGCGTTTGTACAGATATGTTTGATTAGCACATTCAGTGGCACTTGCTAGAGGGAAAGGGCCACAGTGGAGGCACTAAAATTGAGAGGGGGGCACATTTCAGGCATTGTTAGGACCATAGGACATAGTGTTTACAACAACTACAGGGGAAGGGGCCACAGTAAGGGTCACTACAGAAACAGGGAGAGGGCACAGGGATGGTGCTAACAGGAGGGGAGCTAGCAACAAGGGGAATGCTGCAGGGACAGGTTGGGGACCACGGAGGTGACACTTACTATGGCAAAAAATAGGTACTACAGGGACACTGTCTACAGGGAGAGAGGCAAAGTGGGGGCACTAGTGACAGAGAGGGGATCGCAGTGGTGACACTATCATCAGGGGAGGGGTCAGAGTGAAGACATTAAAGTGGTAGGAATCTCAGAAATGATTCTTTGTTTTAAAAGATTATTTACAGCCTGAAACTTATTACCAGAAAAAAAAACTGGTAGCAGAACAGCATTCAAACAGTTAAACACAGCACTTTCTTCTTCAGTGGGAAGCTTATTGCCAAAGTTTGATCCAAACTCAAGTAATTATATTATTTTTATTCTGTTTGTTTGGCTGCCAGACACTATTTGTAAACATTGCTGTGTGCTGCATCAGCTTGCAGGGATAGCACAAGGTAAAAAAGCAGAGAGAAATCTCACTGGGCGGATTAAACTTTATAAATACAACAGCTATGCAACAAAATGTAATGGCAGTTCTCAGAGCAAATAAACTGTACTTTTGGAATTTGGAATTTGTATATGGACAATAATACGTGTGCACAAAAGCAAATATAACTGTATGGGTGATAAAATGTAGGAAACCACATTTTTATTGAATATTATGTCAAAGTTTAATCCTGCTTTAATTACAGGGAGAGACATGAACTGCTGAGTTGGGGCAATGTGCATCACAAATGATGTTATATTTCATAAATAAACTATGCACTACAAACATATGAGCCTGAACTAGGACTTTAAATCATTTATTGATTCTAGAGAATTACTGTATAATGAAAAGGAAAGGTCATTATAATAATAATAATATTCATGTAATATACAGTAAATTACAAAATGGCTTGTGCACTAATGATGTTGATGTATTTTATTTATTTATTTATTTATAAAAGTGCTTATACTACATTTTTTAGCGTAGCCTCTTGTATGGTTATTGGATGCCAATGGTTACAAATTGACAGGCCTGGTGAACAGTCACTGCACAGGAGAAATGCAAATAGTTATACAAGATTTAATATTCAGAAGAAATTAAGTTGATTTGGACTGGTTTATAGCTGTGCATGGGAGTTAGAATTGTCCCCAAAGGTCAGACAACCTCCTTGCAACTAATTGGGGGGACAAAAATGGGGCAGGGAGATAGTAAGTTTACTAACATGGAATCATGCCACTGCACACAATAAATAAAAACATAACATTTCTTTAAAAAAACAAACAAGTAACTAATAGAAATATGCATAAGCAAGAACATTAACCCCTCTGAAAACACTCTAAATATAAGACGGATTTCTAAATGTTTGCACTGTGGGTGGCAGGGGATAATTGTAGCATGGTTATTCAAGGGTAATGTTTTACATTTGAGAATTATGGCTAGGTTAGAGAGAGTGAAAATTATTTGACTTCATATCTGGGATGGGGCAAACTCATTGGTGGAGTTGTTGCATTTGTTGATATTTACTCAGAAGGACTTAGCACTGACAGATCTGGTTCTGATAATAACACCTCTGAGCTGTCAGTGCTGGGTTCACATGTAGGGGAGGAAGAAAAAGCAGAGACCAGAGGCGTTCCCTGTGTGTAAAAATGTCCAAAGGGAGATACACAATTATATCAAATAACTGTCACCACCTTTGGTGGCTGAAACTGTAATGCTTCAGGATGAGCAAATGTGCTTGTGCCATTTACACCCTGGTAAGAGAAGTATCATCAGGCTGCTCTCCCTCCTCCAGGGGTTCCTCTTGCTACAAATTTCTGGGTTCACATATAAGCCCTCTTGGTGTAGAAAACAAAACAAAAAATTTAGTCTTTAGACACCTCACCGGCTCACGAGAGAGATCTATCCTCTGCTGTTGAAAGTTCCAGGCGCAGCACGGGGAAGAGCGTGCCAAAATGACCTGCATCGGTTTGGTACTGCTCCACAATACATTCATTGATGGTGCGTTCAAACTACACACATTGCAGTGCATGATAGCGTCAGTTATATTTGCACAGCGACGTGCTGCAATGCTCCCTCAATGGGTCCATTCGCATTCGCGTATTGGCTCCACAGCACGTCAGTACTTTCTGTCATAATAATGGGAGCACACTTGTTCGCTACTGCACAACACACTCATTATGCCCCCATAACAAATGACTGGCTATGATACACTGTGCTTTGTGACATGCATGTTACGAGAAAACGCACATATTAAAATCAGATTCAGTGTGAACTTGGCTTTAGTCTGTATTGTTCCTCAACGTTGAACCCAAAGCATCCCTTTATATAATATATTCTTATAAAGCGTTTATTCACAGTGGTTGGCAATCTATCATCGAGAAACTCATAGTTCAATTCCATGGATGACTCATTTTTATTTTGTTTTAAAAATATGCCCATTATATATCTTTGAATTTAATGGTGTAAGTCTAAATGGAAAGCATAATGGTGGGCTGTTACTAATTCCAGCTTCTTTTATGCTATTTCAGGCCAGTGAATGGGTTAAGCAGATAGATGATAACTGGGAATGTCATCATAATTATGGGCTGTCTGCAGGCAGGTGGCAATGACAAGTGTGCCAGTGTCCTATGTAGAAAAGGAGCAGGTGTATTGATTTCTGCTGCATGTAATGAGCAGTTTGGCTCAGCTGAGCAGCAGGCTGCAGTTTGAAAACCGCTAAAGAAAGATTTCACAACTTAGTTTTTAGAGTTTTTATTTTTACTTTCTGCTGGGATCTCGAAAGGTGTAATAGCACCACATACCAAAACTACAGGGATGGAGGCTTGACTAGGAATTTGCGCTCCACAGGCCTGCAGTGGATTAATATTACTTTGAGTTCTGAGCAGTAATTAAGCTTGTCTTTGTCTACTATCTAATCCAGCAGTTACAACATCATGATAACCCTTAAAGAAAAACATTTATTTGTTGCAGCCCACAGAACTCCTGTGGAGGTGCTGCAGAGTGGTTATTTCTTGGTTTTATGGGAACACAGAAACCGTTAACTCCCTCCATGTTTACATATAGCCTATCTGAACAGCACACCCACAGCACAGATCAGACAGCTCAAATTACAGTGGCTCATTAGTAGCAGATAAGGGTTAATTAGACAGGCTGTTTTCTCTAAATACCCACAAGTATGGGTTTCTCTGTGTTTTTTTTCCTTCTGTCTTGTGGGAGAGTTTTGGTCCTCTTTAAGTGAAGCTGAAAAGAAAACTATAAGTCTCCCTGATAGAGAGGGTCAATGAGATGGAACAGATTCTGAGTTCATGTAGGATTATGCACATTTTGTATGCAGATGTATGCAACTTGAAAAAGTCCAATTGAGCTTCACCTTGGTAGAATTTGATTGAGATATTTTCAAGCTGCATAAATTTGCATACAACATGTGCATAATCCTGCATATACTCTGATTTATATACATCCCATTGACCATCTCTACTCACTGGTACATGATATAAAGGGGGACTCTGTGCTGATCATGTCAGCCATGATAAACGGCACTACTAAAATAATCTATTTTCCTCTGTTGTGTTCCTGATATAATTGATTACATCCCTTCTTACCTGGGGTGTAACTGCAAATCCTGTGGTCTCCCAGAAAAACGTTGATGGAGCCCCTTAATGTTCACAACCCTTCCTTTGCCTCTTCTTGGTGACCCACACAGCCTGGGGGCCCATCCTACAAGGCTTACAAAACAAGTGTGGCCATGAGGATCTTCACACCCATACAATGTGCAGCCACAAAAACACCTGATCTGGAGTATCAGAGGGAGGGAAAGGTAGTAGTTGGACCCCCACACCTCTGGGCCCAGCTGAAGTTGCAGAGGCTGCAACTAGTTATGCCTCTGCTTCTTACCCCTCCGTAGAGACAGAACACACATCTGTACAACATCGGGGCCACGCAGTGTCACATGCAGGGCTGAATTTGATTCTAGCATGTAACCCAAATTGATTATATTACATTACTTAATCACTCTTCATGTGCTCAGTACCTTTTCAATTATATTTGTGTTGTACATCTGCAATATATCAATGGCAATGGGCAGGTACTGTACATATGATTCTGTAAATACATCTGCTGCACACTACCAGCTTGGAACTGTTTGCCATGCTGTCTTGTCCTGCTTAAGCTAATCTAGAGTCAGCCCAATGATGGATGCAGCAGCATGTAACAAATACCACAAAATGTGTCAGGAACACGCATTAGGAAACTGCAATGAGCCAGATCATTTCATTCTGTCTGTCTGATTTGGAAAGATTTCCGTAGTAAAAGCTGAATAACCAATATTATGAATAACCTTGCATGGAAACAATCTATGATGCGCAGTAGGTGATAATAAATAGTGTTCTTTTATGAATACGTTGGCATTTATGGCCTTATATGATTGCTGTCTGCTTATGCAAAGTCATTGTGACATTTCCCAATCATCTTTGTAAAGTTCAGTGCAAACATTTCTCTCTCTCTTTCGCCCGGGTTCTGTGAATCTCTGCATGAATATGCGGCATTTCTTATACAGTATTTCCATAATTGTTTTCTGTATGTCACATCACTGAGAGAAAGTAAAAAGTCAGTTAGTGGACCACAGTACATTAACTTGTCAGCAGTCTGGTGGCTTTGTCAATGTAAGTGTGAGAGATCAGTGTTGGCTTAGCAGGTAACAAGATATGACTTGATTTATCATCATTGTACAGCATTGCGGTTTGACAGCACCCTATTTCTCATGATTAACTGGGAACTAAAAAAATAAATCAACTGCTCCTCCCAGCTCCTTATTGACTCTCGCAGCCTATGGTAAACCATGCATTTTGAATGGAATGACAAACACTTTAGCAATATATATATATCATTTACAATCTATTTCTTGATAAAAACTCATACCAATTTTTAAGTCATCTGTCAAGTGGCATACCTAGCAGATATGACATACTGACTCATTTTGTCCTCCTGACAGAATTGGCCATGGCCACATGCGAGTAATATAGTGGATGACAGTTTGTATGAGGAAGAGTGTTGCCAATGTGGAGGTGGTTACAAGGCACAGTTAAACATTTTCATTTTATTGTCTCAACTTCATATCCAGGTCATTATTTATTGCTTATTCATTGTGCTACCTACAGTAAATGGGCCTCTTACATAATAATTTCCCTGTCCCTGCGTCCACCTGGGTCCCTGTGCCCATTGTGCCTGGCACACATGCGTAGCACACCGGGTGGATTTCGGGCAGCGGTCATGGACAGGCACACGGCCATGTGCATCTGTGGGATGCGGCCATGTGCGTGTATGTGGGACACATCTGTGTATGGGTTATGGCCGTGCGCGCATTGTGGGGGGTCTCAGCCATGCACGCGAGGTAGTGGGCACACGTGCTGCATGCGCCCATTGGCCTAGTGCCCGTTATATAATGGCCGGGCCTTTTTGTTTTACTAGTTTCCAATAAAAAAATGTGGTTCTCTACATGTTCTGCTTCCCCATTACATTTTCAGCCCATTACATGTTCCCATATTAAACTAACTTATATCTAATTGCCTGTCCAGTGGCTTCAGAGGCTTTCCCATGTCTCCTTTATGTGTCCCCGTTGAATGTCGTGTGGCTTTAGCATCCCTCTTATTACATGCATAAGGGACAACAACCAAACAGTAAACATATGGTAGTGTGGTGAGGCGCAACTAGGCCTCTCTATCTTTACCTAATGATCAACGTAACACCTCCCTAGTTAGGGTTTTACTTGGTGATTAATGGCTGGCATTCCACAAATAAAGGCTTCATTGGTTGAGAGAGTTTGCCCTCTTCCTATATAGAGGGTTCATAGGTGCCTTATGAATGCTTGTTTCCAAATTAGGGTCTTCCTTGGTTGTCAGTGGATGCCCATTTCCTAAATAGGGGCTTTCTTAGTGGTTGTGTTCCAACTTCCTCTCAGTGCTAGTCGCTTTCTCATTTAGGGACCCTGGTGATGAACAACCCAGCCTCCACATACCCACAACCCAACAAGGTTACACTTTAGAAGCTATCACTGGCTAATTTGGAAAGAAGTAACAATTGTATCACCATGCATTCAGAACAGGGTGTTCTAAGCACAAACCCCCTTGATCATCAGGCACTCCTGGAAGTCAATGTAGAAACCTGTTGTAGTGGGCAGTGTGTCAAAGTGGTTCATATAATCAGAAAATCAAGAGTTGCAGTGATGAACACTACATATCCACCACCTTTGGTACTGGAAAGCAGCGTTTAGCTCCTCACTGGAACCAGTACCTACCCTGTCATAAGCTAACGCAGGCCGGGGGGAGGGGGGGGATTACAGCTGCCCAGAATCCATCCTCAGACCAGGGTCGATGCTGTGTCTGGGGACAGGCTCAAATTGAGACACCAGAATATCTGCAGCTCACAGTACTGCCCCCTTTCTTTCCCTGCTACAGTTGACTTTGGATGTATTTGCAGCATTTCTACAGAGCATGGAGCAGCTCTGGGGAACTTAACAGAGTCAGGTATAAGCACAGCCCTGTGCCCTGCTGTGTGAATGCTTCACTTTCCCCTTTATTACTAATGTCGGCTGTCTTCATGATTATCTGCATCCAAACTGCTCCTGATCGATCCCGTTGTCGATCGGGAGCAGATCGAACATGTCGGAAATAACCTGTCAGTCGCATGGGAAATTGCATTATGTGTACCCAGCATGATGTCCTACCATATTATTATACTACTGTATTGTTCGTGGCTGAGGGAGACCTTTCAGGAATCCCCCTTGAAAATCTTAGGTTTGCCCGTGCCAGTAAGGAGACATTGGGAAATACTTAAAATGCCCACCAGGGTAGCTTACTGAATGTGCCATAGGTGACTGAAGCACTCTTCAGCTATCTATGCACAGGAGGAGAGAGCTTATAAATGTTAGCATTTCTTTTTTGTTTTTTTCATCCTAGGCTCAACAGATACTGGGGGAGTAGGTTGTGGATTTGAAGCAACAACCACATGCTCAGACTATTATTAACAATGTAAAAAGAAATGTGTAGTTAGCAATCTGTGCCTTCCTCTCTGTTAATTTTCATGACCGCATTGAAATTTTGCTACATTTGAAAGCTGAAGTTCACATTGTTGTTGCACTTATGCTAACTAGAAGCACTTGTCAGTGATAATGAAAAAGCGTAAAAGCAAGCAATAATGAAGGGAAAGTGTTTTGAATCATATGTTGACAAGCACAATGAGCACAAACAACCTTATAAATATAGGCGCAGTTTTTGAGCTGCAATATTTGTGGTAATAACGATGTACTAGCAGCTCTGTCACCCACCCTCTAGGGTCATGGTTATAAATCACATATATGCATAATATATTAGACAACAGATGCAGTATATCAGTTTTAGGCATTTCTAATATTGTTGAGTCTGTTAACTGAAAGAAATTGGCAGGCTGTTTCCCTCTCTTTGGGCCTGCTGCATTAACCATCTTTAATGCCTTTAATACGTCTCTTTTTAGGATTTCTCTTTATATCACAATTCATTTATTTTAAACACTCATGAGAAAACTTTAACATTAATTTAGTACCCAATTATGCATAAAAATGTATGCTTATGCACAAAATTGTGCATACATAATCACTGCAGCTCTCAAGCGCTTTAAGTCTGACAGGAGAATAGCGCTATACGAATGTTAGCATTATTGTTATTACATTGTCATCTAATTTAGGATGAAACTTATCATTTTTTTTAGCTGTTTCAGATTATACAATTAAGGGCATTGAGGCCCGCTCCAAGCAAGCAAGTATTCACTAGGAATGTACTACAAGTGTGTTTTTTTGTAAAATAAACATTTTTTTCAACTCAGATCTGCCTAGTTATTGTCTGCCCCCTAGCAATTGTGGTTATTAAGGAGCAGAGGGAGGCCCCACGAGTGCATGGATCCCTCTCAACCCTCGTTAGCATCATTACAGTGCTTGCCAGCCATACGTGTTGGGAAACCGCTGGTGAGTGGGGCACAGGACGAGCCAAATAATATTCCCCCCTCCGAGTTGTTCTTCAGAGGGAGATATAATTCAGGGTCTGGTGTTTGCCAGATCCCTGAATTACTCTAGCGTGGGGAGCGCTTCATAGCATTGCTGCTATGACGGCACCCAGCTTTGGCACACAGTGCTTAGCGCGGTGCGCCAAAATTACCTGCTTCGCTTGCCAGCAGTGAAGGAGTCCTGTCTTGAAAGAAGGGCACTTAAGACTCCTTTTGCCAGTGGGCATGGAAGCCCTTACAAAGCCCCCTGAACCAGAAATATGTCCTGTAATAAGGGGTGAGGGTCTATAGGTCCTATCTGATCACCATCAAAGTGGAATGCTCAAATAAGCAGCCCTGCCTTGGCAATGGCCTTCTACAACTGTTGTAAAGGAGGAAACAGCTAACCACACAGGCCTTGTCAACTTTTTTTTTCTTCAAAATAGTGGAAGTTTTGTTTCTTTTTCTCCAGGACACACATCTTAATCTGCCAGCTCTCCCATGTTGATAGAAGCCTGTTTTCATTTGCTTGACAAATCTTGTCAGTGTGCTTGCCACTTTCTTTCTTTGTTGATTACAGTCTTTTCCTAAGAAACTGACTGAAGGGAGTCAGCAATCTGAGTTTATCTTCTTCAAAATTCAGAAACCAATTTACATAATCCCATAGGTTGCACCTATGTTCATAAACTGATGGATGATGCTGCAAGTCAATGCTTCTGGCCTTGGATTATGTTAGTGGCATGGGCGTAGCAATCACCCCTGCGACACCTGCCATCACAGGGGGGCCCAGAGGCTTTGGGGGCCCCGCCACCTCCCTTTCCCTAACCGCAAGTGCAGCCAATTAGCAAAGAAACCTCCCCATTCACTTACAAAAACATGTGCAGGAGCGTGTGTAATTATTTCCTGCTTCCAGAGGCTGCTTCACAGCAGAACACTCTATACTGCCATTGGCCGGCTCCCGATCACGTGACCTGCATGGGGTTTGGGGACCAAGGAGGCCCCATACTATAATTTTTGCAGGGGGGGGGGGCTATTAAGTCTAGTTATGCCCCTGGTTTGTGGTGATGCAAAATTCAAATAAACCTCATAGGGCTTATTGAGTTTCTCATCGCCACTGATGTACTCAGCCGCTTCATCTATACAAGTGTAACAACTAACAAGTCTGTTGCAGATCACTCTTTTCAATGTAAGCCCCATCTAGTGCATCTAGTGCATGGCCAGCATCATAAACTTTCATTCTTCATTAACAAGTACCCCAACAGGCCAGAGGGGTCTAAAGAGCTCCTGCGACTACAAGCAGTGGACATAGTGCTTTGTGAGGTGAAGGCAGTTCCCTGGCAGCAGGCACAAAGGTGCCGGTAAACTAGTCTAAGTGTAATTGGGTCACTCAAGCTTGTGGACTCTATCCAGTCATTACCAGCTGGCAGTTACTATTGGTGAGGGACAGAGCTGATGTAGCTCCAGCACTGGACCCCTGCACTGTGTTTATTTCCACTTTCCTCTGAGTTGAATATGTTCAAAGTTCATAGGAAAACTCTGCTCTGGGGTAATGGAGCTGGTGGTCGGAATCCAATGATCATATCAGCTCATGAGTACTGCTGATCCCTATCACACTGTTTAACACATGAGGAATCTTATGTTAGCCTAATGAATCAAGGTTTAATGGAGGCTTCAATACGGTGCAATAACCTGTGGTACTTTATAGTTATAGACGGATTACTAAACTTTACTGTATTTGGAAGTGTTAATACACTATTTCAGTTCCAGTTCCTTTTGGCCAGTCTTATAATGGACCTGAACGCAGAACTTCCTCTCTGCTCTAAAAGATAAGCAACAACACAATAGGCTTTAAAGAAAAACATTTCTTTGTTACAGGTGATACAAATCCTGCAATAAACGTGTCTACTTCCTGCTTTCATGGAATCAGACAGGGGATTAACATCCTGTGTTTACAAATTAGCTGCTGTGTTGAGGCAGCCAGCTGATACAGCTGAGAGATCAAAATAC
Source organism: Hyperolius riggenbachi (assembly GCF_040937935.1). NCBI lineage: Eukaryota > Metazoa > Chordata > Amphibia > Anura > Hyperoliidae > Hyperolius > Hyperolius riggenbachi. The sequence goes on along the minus strand of NC_090646.1, from coordinate 504,326,545 downwards.
AACTTGTGATTAGTCACAGATGAGGGGTAATTAGACAGGCTGAACCCTCTAAATACATACAGGGTGCATTTCTCTCTTTTCCTTCTGTCCTAGTTCAGGTCCACTTTAACTTGTTTCCTTTTCACATGGCTCAATTTGACAAACACATCTTTGAAAGCTAAATGGTTAATAATCCCTTTACATTCAGAATGACATATGAGTTGCAATAAGTAAGCAATCTGCCTCCTTCTTCGTTTATTTCCCTTGAGCTACAGTCAGAACAGTTTGATTTGGCTGAACAAGCAGACCCCGTGTGACTGTCAGACTCTGAAACATCCCCAAACTCCAACTCAGCCATCAACCTGGCAGATTTGTAAAGGAATCCATAAATAGCTTTGATTTATTGTCTCCTTCCTGCGCTGCGCAGGAATCCCTTAACCCGTTTGGTAACCTGGATGTTTCCTAACCTTGGAGAAAATAAGGAATAATTGGAGTTGGAAGTCAGTATCAGCTCTGGAAGCAAATATGATGTTCTTCTAGAAAAAACAAGTGTAACCTTGTATCTGATCGCAGTCTGTTTATGAGCTTGTGAAGAAAAGTCTGGCATGCATGCATCACACTGAGCTGCATTACATGAATCCAATACGTATGCATTAGGATGGGAATTTAAATTAGGAAATACATTAGAACATGTGCATGAGCTAACTAAATGGCAAGCTAAAGGACAGGAGTAACAGGCGCAAAAACAGCAACGATAATATCTAAAGGCAACTAAACAGAAATCATGTAAAAGCTTTTTTTTTTTTTTTTTTTTATGAAAATCCTAAATATATTCAAATAATCAAAACATGCCAGGATTGGATAGTGGCATGGAGCAGCATTTTCCAGTCCAATGTGTAGGCACAAATGCTATTACCACAGATGGCGTAGCTAGAGATTATGGGGCCCCAGAGCAAAACTTTCATGGGGCCCTCAGATGCAGGCACTTTTGAGAAATGGCCACCTGCCCCTACTCTATGGGTATGAATTTATTCGGCAATTTACATTCTCATGATATCTTTATTGCATATAGGCCATGGGCACTGAGACAAAGTGAGAGGAAGGAGGAACACAAAAAGGTTAATAGTGAAAACATCAAGTACCACCTGGGCCCCCTCTGCTCCTGAGCCCCATAGCAGCTGCTATGGCTATTGCTACACCCTTGCACAGATGGTAATCAGGTGTACATGGATTATCGCCGCCGGGTCACTTTGGCGCAGGGTGAGATGAAAGATGGCTCACCCTGCTTCCACTCAAATTCCCGGCAGCGTTAATTACTAATAATTACTATACCCCCTCTAAGTTGTAGCAACTCGGAGGGAGAAGTAATTTTGGGTCCGTAACTACCGACACCCGATTTACAATGCTGTGTGGCCATAGACATAACAACATTGGGGGACATTTATTAAGAGTGTCTGAGACTAAATATTAGTAGGTTTCTAGAAATCCATGCAGAAATGTCTCAGACAGTCTAAGAAATCATTAGATTCCTTCTAAAACTGTTGTAAAATAGGAGGAGCTAGGAGGAGTCTCTCAGACAGTGCTGTGTGTGAGGGGAATTGCTGTTGCTGAGGGGCCAACACACCTGCTGTATTGATAGCAGCAGGCTCTGAGGAGGAATTCAGCAGGGGGAGGAGCACATCACATATCATGTCTAGCCTTCCCTCTGCGATCATGTCTACCTTGCAATTCTACATCTGTAGAACTGCTATCAAGCACTTCTTAATCTGCACCAGTTTAGGGATGGATTTGCACTTTTCTTAACTGTAGTGCAGCTCTAGAAATCCAAGCTAAATTGCCACTTTTACCTAGGATTTAACCTCCCTGGAGGTAAGCCCAATCTACGCTTGGGCTAACCGCTGGAGAGGATCACATGGCCCCTGGAGGGTTTCTTTAAATAAAATTTGATTTATATGCTTAAGCTAGCACTTGGCTAGCTAACCATGCCCCCCAAGTCCCTCCGCTCTCCCCCAATCACCCCCGATCACCAACGTTATACATACCCCCCAGGGATCCCGCGATGGTGCAGCCTCCCAATCAGGATCGGGACTGCGCATGACGTCGATGACATCAGACGTCATGTCCGATCGCCGCCATAGTAACAACTGAAGCTAAATGGTGAAGCTGTGGCTCTCACGGGATCCCGGACGGGTAAATATTGCCGGTGGCAATCGGGGGGATCAGAGAGGTTTCGGGGGACTTGGGGGCCATAGTTAGCTAGCGAAGTGCTAGCTTAAGCATTTAAATAAAATTTTATTTTAAAAAAATCCTCCCACGGACTCAGCCTCTGAAACTGAGTACCGCCAGGGAGGTTAAGAAGGTTCTTATTATCATGCAGAACTGTTAGAACAGATTAAGAAAAAACTGTAGGTAATGCGTTGATAAATCTCCCCCACTGTGTCTTAGGCAGCGCACAGGTCAGACACATCGTGGGAAAGAGTTAAAATGACCTGCCTCGTGTAATCAGATGTATAAAGCCTATTCCACTTACAGGGGCACTACGGCGAAAAATTGTAAAATTTAAAATATGTGCAAACAGACAAATAAGAAGTACATTTTTTTCCATAGTAAAATTAGCCATAAATTACTTTTCTCCTATGTTGTCACCTACAGTAGGAAGTAAAATATGACAGAAGTGACAGGTTTTGGACTAGTCCATCTCTTCATAGGGGATTCCCAGCAAGAATTGTATTCTTTATAAAGATATTCCCTAAAAAGGATTTAAACAATAATGCTGGACAGCTTCTCTGCTCGCTACACAGTTTTTTGGCAGTTGGACAGAGCAGCTGCCATTCACTAAGTGCTTTTGAAAATAAATAAATCCCTGAGAATCCCCATGAAGAGATGGACTAGTCCAACACCTGTCGCTTCTGTCAGATTTCTACTACCTACTGTAAGTGACAGCAACATAGGAGAAAAGTAATTTATGGCTCATTTTACTCTGGAAAAAACATACTTCTTATTTGTATATGTTTGCACATATTTAAAATTTTTCGCCATAGTGCCCCTTTAACTGTCTTTCCCTCCATGATGCACAGTCATGCTAACCTGGCTGTGCAGCCATGTTGTTTCTTGATGCTCCCTAAAAGGGAGCTTTTCCACTTGCTGCGATCTGCTCTAAAAAGCATATTGCTTGAGTTTTGCCGATCACGACAGCACCACGATTAACATGTAATACTTATGTAATGATCGCTGCTGCAGCAGGTGTTGCTGGAAGTAGTAGTGCTGCAGCTCAGGCAGTTCTGATCTCTTTCCATGCAAGCTGCATAGCTTTGTCTGCCTTCCCCTGCTGTCAGCTTGTGACTGATTATTATTCACCTGTGTGGGAATCTGCATGTCTGCTCCCATTGGATGACCTCAATATAAAGATCTGCTTCCTGCAGGACTCCTCGGGTTTTCATAGCTTCAGTTTAAGCTTGTCTTGCTGTCGCTTCAGCCCCCGATCGTGTTTCTTGTTCTAAAAGATACTTTGCTGGTTTTGCATCATATATTGGTTCATTGCTCATATATATGCATACCAGCACGTTTATTATTTTCCTTGTATTCGTGTTACGTTGATACATCAGTGTCGCTGATGTATACGTACACGAACTGTTTATATCCTGTGTGCAGTTAGTCAGCTTTCCAGCACGTTTTGGTAGTTTGCGCGTATCGTGAGCACCCGTGCTGAGCTAGTTTCCTGCTCCTGGTCCTGTTCGTGGATTGCGTTCATCTCTGCGAGGAGATAACTAATCCTTCTGAATCCTGTTCTGTTACTGTTTGTGGGTTGCGTTCATCTCTGCGAAGAGATAACGAATCCTTCTGAATCCTGTTCTGTTACCGTTTGTGGATTGCGTTCATCTCTGCGTAGAGATAGCGAATCCTTCTGAGTCCTGTTCCCTGTATTACTCCAGTCCTAGTCAGCGTTCCTGCTTTTGTCATATATCGGTTCATTGCCGATATATACATATGTTAGTCAGACGTTACAAATAGTTTCATTGATAGCTGTAATTGTAATACGCTAGGAAAACATACTTATTGTATATTTGTCTGTGTTACGTTCATCTATCTTGATCCTGCTATTTCCTGACTATCCTGTCCTGTCTTTGTGAGGCACGCCATCGCTGCAATCGC